>NC_068425.1:3060917-3083417 GCF_023373465.1 Oncorhynchus keta
ACCACAAAAGGCCTGAGAGACATACCTGTGTGCATGCATTTGAGGGATTGTTTGTGCGTCAATCTATGACACCCCTGTGACACCCTCTATTTTCCCTTTCTCACTCCCCTAACCCTCTGTCTCTCCCCTCTCTCACCCACCCCTCTCTCTCCTCCTCCTCTATCTCTCACCCTTTCAGATATCTGAAGCCCGACACACAGAAGAAATCCAAACACAAAACGGCTGTGATTAAAAAGACCCTTAACCCTGAATTCAATGAGGTATATCCCTGCTGGGTCTCCAGGGGAGACTGGCACCTCATATGCTAGGCATGTACAGTGCCTTGCGAAAGTATTCGGCCCCCTTGAACTTTGCGACCTTTTGCCACATTTCAGGCTTCAAACATAAAGATATAAAACTGTATTTTTTTGTGAAGAATCAACAACAAGTGGGACACAATCATGAAGTGGAACGACATTTATTGGATATTTCAAACATTTTTTAACAAATCATAAACTGAAAAATTGGGCGTGCAAAATTATTCAGCCCCTTTACTTTCAGTGCAGCAAACTCTCTCCAGAAGTTCAGTGAGGATCTCTGAATGATCCGATGTTGACCTAAATGACTAATGATGATAAACACAATCCACCTGTGTGTAAATCAAGTCTCCGTATAAATGCACCTGCACTGTGATAGTCTCAGAGGTCCGTTAAAAGCGCAGAGAGCATCATGAAGAACAAGGAACACACCAGGCAGGTCCGAGATACTGTTGTGAAGAAGTTTAAAGCCGGATTTGGATACAAAAAGATTTCCCAAGCTTTAAACATCCCAAGGAGCACTGTGCAAGCGATAATATTGAAATGGAAGGAGTATCAGACCACTGCAAATCTACCAAGACCTGGCCGTCCCTCTAAACTTTCAGCTCATACAAGGAGAAGACTGATCAGAGATGCAGCCAAGAGGCCCATGATCACTCTGGATGAACTGCAGAGATCTACAGCTGAGGTGGGAGACTCTGTCCATAGGACAACAATCAACAAACGCACGCAAGTTGATTCTTCACAAAAAAATACAGTTTTATATCTTTATGTTTGAAGCCTGAAATGTGTCAAAAGGTCGCAAAGTTCAACGGGGCCGAATACTTTCGCAAGGCACTGTAGTGTGTTGTAGCGTATGCTCTACCAGTCCTCTCTCTGGAGGGGGTCAATGTTAATGTCAATGCTAATGAGATGTCCAGTCCAATATCCCACACTCTCCTCATCTGTCATCCTCTCTCTCTGTCTCTCTGTCTCTCTCTCGCTCTCTCTTCTAGTATACAGTATTCATCACCTCTTCTACCCTCTCCCTTTTCTTAGGAAAATCTCTCCTTCCTCCTCATTCTCTCTCTATCAGTACCACATCCCATTTCCTCAGAATTGAATTATAACTAGGGATGCACGATATATCGGTAAGCATATCGGAATCGGCCGATATTAGCTAAAAATGCCAACATCGGCATCGGCCCGATGTCTAGTTTAACACTGACGTGCAAACCGATGTCAATGCTGACGTGCATACCTATATAACGTAGGTAGATGACGTGCATACCTATATAACGTAGGTAGATGACGTGCATACCTATATAACGTAGGTAGATGACGTGCATACCTATATAACGTAGGTAGATGACGTGCATACCTATATAACGTAGGTAGATGACGTGCATACCTATATAACGTAGGTAGATGACGTGCATACCTATATAACGTAGGTAGATGACGTAATGACGCCACAAAAAAATATAGCACTACACGTGCAACACAGCATTCCTAACCAAGAACACAATGTCTGCTGTGTGGATCGAGCAGTCAACAAGTAGAGCAGTCATTTGAAAGAGTAAGAACATTTCAGCGAGACAACTCAAAGGCGAAATCCATTAACGCCAAGATAATGGAATTCATTGCCCTTGACAATCAACCATTCTCTGTCGTGGATGATGTTGGCTTTCGCCGACTGGTCGAGCACCTCGAGCCCCGGTACACACTACCAAGGAGGTGCTATTTTCCAGATGTTGCCCTACCGGAGTTACACAGTATTGTTGAAACGCACATCCATGAGCTACTTGCTATGGCGTCACTGCTATTAGCCTCACGACTGACATTTGGACCAGCGATGTCAGCCCCATGAGCATGCTGAGTCTGACAGCCCAGTGGGTCGACCAGGATTTCGTATTGAGTTAAGCCGTATTGCTCAAGAATGTGCTGGTTCTCATACCGCTGCTGCCACTTCAATGGGATTTGAGAACATGTTTGAAACTTGGAAACATGAACAGGCTCCCAGCGCCATTCCAACAGCTGACTCAAGAAATAAGCTCATCAACTGCGTCTGCAGCAGACGTGATACCCTCTGTCATGGCATTGAAACGCCTGCTCAACAAAACTGCCGACACAGACCGTGTGGTTAACTTGGAAAAGCACTCTACTAGAGACTGTGAACAAAGCGACTCGGTGGCATTCTCTCTAAGACTCTTCACTGTGTCGTCACCATGCTCGGTGCGAGGTACAAGGAACCGCTACTTCGATGCAGACAAGAAACAGGGTTTAACGTGAAATGTTACAGACACAGCTGGACAAGACGGAAACGGACACAGTGACAGTGCCCACCGAGGAAGAGAGGCCACGGACAGACAGGGCTGAAACTTCACTGCTTGACATGGATGATGAAATCCTGTTTGAGAATGAAACAAATGAACAACGAAACAGCACAGCAAGTAAGTGAAAGAAATAGGGTTTTGATTATGTTTCGCTGGTCATGGGGACATACGTAAATGCCACCAAAATAACTTTATGGTCAGTGTGTGTGTTTCAACTATTTAACTGTTCTAGAATGCTTAAAAGGCCGCAAAAAAAATTCAATATCGGTTATCGGTATCTGTTTATTTTTTGACAAGGGAAATATTGGATGTCATATCGATGCATCCCAAATTATAACAATGGATCATAATTTGCAATCGTCTGAACACATATCAGTAATGTCCTTTGCTTGGCCCTCTCATCTCTATATGTCCCCCCCCCCCCTTCCTCTCTCCTCCGTCTCTCCCCCTCTCATTCTACAGTGTGGGCATTGGGATCCGTTTGCCCTTCACAAATCCTAACTTTAGTAATTAAGGTGGAAACACTAAAGCTGACCATAGATCAGTGTCCAGTAGCAACCTCCTCCTACTGAATGGGCTCTCCTGTCGTTCCCTTGCACCCTACAGGAGTTCTTTTATGAGATCTCCATGCCAGAGCTGTCCAATAAGACACTGGAGGTCACTGTCTGGGACTACGACTTGGGGCGCTCCAATGACTTCATAGGTGAGACTCTTCACTTTGCACACATACGCACGCACACACACAGAGCGAGGGAGATGGCGAGAGAGACACAGCCCTATGCCCAGAGGGCACATCCCTATGAGAAGCATTGGGCATTGGGACATTGAACTCCTGAAAGGTTCCCGTGGTGACACTGTTTATCATGTTTACAGGTGGAGTGTGCCTGAGCTGTCACTCACAGGGAGACCCCCTCCGTCATTGGATGGACTGCCTTAAGAACAAGGGTCAGAGGGTGGAGCGCTGGCACGTACTGACCAATGAGCTCCCAAGATCCGTAAGTCATGAGTAAGGCCACACCTCTACTAAAGACACAAGGCTCAGTCACAATTCTTCACCCTTCTCCCTTTGTTGCACACTTCCAGTCTTTGATATGTCAACGGTGGAAACCCCCTCAAGGCAGGTGTGGAGAATCGGGATACAGATTCAAATCATCCCTCTAGCCGCCTACCACCTAGAAATTCCTCGAGATCTGAGAGGATTGGATAGATCAAAAATACGGAGTAAATTCCACCTAGCTTATCAGAACGCAAAGGGGGAAGCCACGACCGTATTGATCTGGATCCAATTTAAACCTTTCAGATCTACTGTAGTGCCTAGGTGGTAGGGGGTATGGGTTGATTTGGAACTCAAGTGAACATGAACCATATCTAGGCTCTCTCTAGAGCCCTGTTTATACCTGGTTCAAACATGCAATACCTCTTCCTGATATTTTCCTGATCTTGTCTGTTTACACTTAGAAGATCTGATCACAATCAGATAGCAATGCGTCTTTTAATCGTCTACACCTGCCTAAAAATGTGGGCACAATCCAAATGTTGACAGGATTAGGACAAAGGACACATGTTAACACCAGGTATAAATGGGGACGACTTGCCACAGGATGGGACGCACTACCTGTATGTTTCGATGTCTATAAGGGTGATTCAAACCAACACACCATAACACACCATGGAGAAAATGCATGCTGACTATAAGTCATTTACACTAACAAGGCCTGGATGTTACTAAGCACAACTCCTTCATGCTATGGAATAAACGAGTGGTGGTGATGATGATCCCTTCAAGTTAGATGAGAGTTTCTTGGATTATTTGAATCAGCTGAGTAGTGCTCGGGCAAAAACCAAAATGTGCACCCCTTGGGGTCCAGAGGACCGAGTTTGGGAAAAACGCTGGGTTAGATGGAGATGTTTGAGAGTGGGATGGGGAATGCGGTTCTGGTTGCCTTATGGCCTCTTGTCACTAATGTTGACATACACAACTCAACATCATACCTCCAATGTTATCGGATTTCATCTGCACGCTTTAGTCTACGGGCTCTTTTACTTCTCTTGTTCAGCTGATTTGATTGATTTCCATATCTTTCATGGTTATTTTTGAATAACAAATTGATGTCTATGTTGGTAATAATATGCCTATGCTACACAAATACCGGCACACAAATATCTAACAGATATCCTGTTTGTGTTGTTGACATTTGAATCCAAATGGAGCCCTATTCCCCACATAACCCTATATGGGCCTCGGTCAAAAGTAGTCCACTACATAGGGAATAGGGGGCCATTTGGAACGAACACATTCACTTGCATCCATAACATGACATACACTGATAATGTTATGACTACAGAAGTTCTTCCATGTTGTTGCATGATGCAATACAGTATTGACAAAAACAAGTTGTCCCCTCCCTAATATAACTATCCCCAGTCCCCCCCCCCCAAAAGTATTTGATCATAAAAGTATTATTATTATTATTACTTGGTTTATTATTGAGGTGATTTCCCTGTATTGCTATTTTTGTTTTCTGTCATGTTTCTTATATTTGTCTCTTAATGCACGACTGAATGTGTGAATGTGGGTTTTTACTGACGTTTCAATGGCTGTATACAATTATCTTGTTGTGCTTTTAACAATTGTTGTTCTTACATTTATATCAGGTGTTTTGTGTACAATATGAAAATACATTTGGAATGCACTACTGTATAAGTCTGACTTGGTTTCTATTTTGTGAGATGGCTTGCCTGAGGGAAATGCAGTAGTCACTCAGTGCTACTGAACAGTAAAATAGCTCACGTTTACCCCCTGGTGGTTCAATGAATACATTACACATTTTCAAGTGTTAGTAATTCAGCTGACGCCCTGACCATGTTAAACGGTCCTTGCTATCCGCCATTCTTGGGATGTACCAACTCTGACATTACCTCATTGAAGTTTAAATTTACAATGGATACGATTAGTTAAGGGTTAAAGTTAGGGTTATGGGTTGGGGACGTCCCAAGGATCCCAGGTAGCACTAACTTTTCAACTTCCCAGAACAAGTGTCAAGCAAGAATCAATAAGACACTGCTGTTTTTTTTATGTGACAAACTTTTAAATGAAAGGCAACTGGAAACATGAATAAAACAGCACACATTTAAAAAATAAACCCATTTATTGTACATTAGTCTCTGAACTATCAGTGTCACATTAAGTCAAAGTCTGAGCACTTGCTATGAGAGACCATGATGAGACTCTAATGAAGCCGGTTTGTGTCTCTCTAAATAAAATCCTCAGTTCAGTGCAGACAAGGGGTGCTCATTTTCCTTTAATTTTCCTGGATAGTCACCTTATGAAGTGTCATGGGGTAGGGAATGTGGTTTTGGACTCCTAAACCACACAAGTACAACTCCAGTCCTTAGATTCTGCACTGCAGTGTCAGTGGGTTTCGGGTTCCTGCTTTTTACATAATTAATCAGTGTTTGTTATTGGACAAGTTCAAATAGTTTCACTTAATTTCCGTTTTATGCCAAGTCAAACATGACCCCGGTTTTTCTTGCAGGTCTAGATCCTAAAAACATATATATATATATTTTAAGATCCAAAAACAAGCAGACACTGACTGTGGCTCTTAAGGAATTGTGTTCGACACCAGTGTCTTCAACCTACGGTTCATCATCTGCAGTTTCCAAGGACAGTAGGCTCCACCCCCCCCCGAGTCACAAGCAGGAAGTGGATCAATACTACAACACAGCAAAAGTAAATAACCTCCCTGTAACAGACTGGCAGACAAGGCCCCGCTGCACTTTGGACAGACTGGTGCACAAACACACATACAGTAAGTTAAAACACACACGCACAGTAATAAAAAATAAAAAAAAGTCTACACACACACTTGCTGCTTGCTTAAGGTAGTTCATCACATCTGATGATGACTTCAACTACTCCTTGTGGGATCGCTGGTGACTGCATTATCAGAAGCGGCATGCACACCGTCTGCCACAGACAGAGTACACAAAGACGTGTCCCGTTGAAGCCGGTGCAGCCACGGTCACACGCACCCCTCCATATGTATTTGGACAGTTGAAGGTAAAATGAAATGAGTCTCTTAAACTCCAGCATTTTGGATCAGAGATTTTCCCACGTGTCCGTCTTACCGTTTAGAAATGAAAGCATTTTGTGGTATCCAATTGTGTTCCATTACGGCGACTCCCCAACGGGCTAAGGAGAGGTGAGGATCGGACAAACACGCTGCTTCTTATAAACACCCGGAAGTCAGTCGGACCAATGTGTTGGAGGGGGGACACCGTTCAATTGACGACCCTAGTCAGCTTGCAGGCGCCCAGTCCGCCACGCGAAGACGCTAGAGCAAGTTAAGACGAGGAACCCCCTGCCAACCCTACCCTCCCCTAACCGGGACAGTGCTAGACCAATTGACGAGGAACCCCCTGCCAACCCTACCCTCCCCTAACCGGGACAGTGCTAGACCAATTGACGAGGAACCCCCTGCCAACCCTACCCTCCCCTAACCGGGACAGTGCTAGACCAATTGACGAGGAACCCCCTGCCAACCCTACCCTCCCCTAACCGGGACAGTGCTAGACCAATTGTCCACTGCCCTTGGAACTCCCGGTCACGTCACGCTGTAGTGACGCCCCTCCGCACGTCGGGTGAAGTGCCTTAGCAGGATGCGCCACTCGGGAGCTCCGTGGCAAAGAAAAACATCTAAAGGCTTTATATAGCGCTACTTAAATGCTTTTACAAATCATAATTATATGTCATAATCTATAAATGGTTTATTAACTTACATTTGGCAATAAAATCTACAGTGGGAATTGTTATGTCACCCTTTATACACCATTTGTGAGGCATTTATATAGCGCTTATAAAGCCTTTATGTACGCTATAAAAAAAAGTATTTATTGGTTGTACTGCCCTCACCCAATGTCCGACACATGAGTCCTGATGTGTTTGGTCAGCTTAGCCGCCTCACTGAAAGCCTTGCCACACAGGCTGCAGGTGTGGGCCCCGCCTCCGGCAGGCCGCATTCCATTGTGCACGCGCTGGTGCTTCCTACACGTGTAGGCGTCCTTGAAGCTCATGCCGCAGACAGGGCAGCCGTACAGCCGCAGCTCCGTGTGAACGCGCCGGTGGTTCCTCAGCGTGCCATCGTTGTTGAATCGCTTGCCACACAGTGCACAAACGTACGGCTTCTCCCCTGTGTGAATGCGGAGGTGGATCTTGAGGCGTGACACGTGGCTGAATATCTTACCACACTGAGGGCACGGGTGGGACTTCTGATCCCCCCTGTTGTTTGTTTGTTGTTGACCCCTGTTGTTTGTGGACCTGTTTATTTGCTGATGACCCCTATTTGTTGACCTATTCGTTTGTGGTTGACGTCTGGTTTGACCCGGATAGAACAGGGAGGTCAAGGGACCTACGGCACTGGTGGTGTCCCCGAAGTCTAGTTCTGGCCCTGTTGTTACACAACCATCGCTGCCAATCTGACGGAAAAAGCCATCTGGGATCATGGCCGCACTAGCTGATACCAGGTCAGTTGCGACGCCCGAGGCAGAGGCACCGTACCTGCTGCTGTCTGCAACCACTGATTCCAGGTCAGCGCTCAGGTCTGAAACAGTGTACCTGGTTTCAACAGTGGCTGGTCCAGGGTCCGAACTGGGGTTTAGTTCACTACACCCCATCTGAGCAGATACTGACTCCAAGTCAGTAGGGATAGTATCACTAGGCTCTGTTTTGATGCCCTCAGAGTTATAGTGTAAAACCACTCTGTCCACGGGGCATGATGTGCTGCTGAAGGGATATGCAGAGGGAAGGAGATGCTGGTCGTCTTCTTCGTCCAAGTCCCTTTTCACGGACGCTGAAGTCAATGGAGCTACTACTGGTGTGGTAGCCGATGTATCGGTCTGTTGTGAGGACAGGGTATGTGGAGAGTTACACAGACTCTTCCACTCGGTGCACTCTGTGGGTAGCTGGCTATGTGTGGCAGGCATCTTATCCTGGTTCATTACCATGTGGTTCTGGGTCTGTGTAGACTCAAGGTCTGGACCCTGGTCGGAACTCCACTGGTGCTGCCCAGACATAGAGAGAGAAACAGGCCTGGTCGAGACTGGATGGACAGACCAACAAACAGACAGAAAAGAGAGAGAAATCAGCTTGATTCCATTCACACAACTACAGAAGCAACGATCCAAACATGAGTTTACAGGCATTTTGTAGGATGAGCTTGTTTGGGTAATGTGGTGATCTACTGGGCTTTAGACTGTCCAAATGCCCCATATCATAATATTCTAGAAAAACCTGCATCCTCTTCCCCTTTATCTACACTCAGTGAAATAATTGACAGATGAAAACAGTATTAGGCAACAGAGGTCATCTGGCTTTCACTTGTCCTCAGATGAGTGCAGACAATAGACGAAGAGCCATTGGCATCGTCACCTGCTGAACATTCCGTTCCCGTGTCGAGTCCAACTTCTCGTAACCTTCGTTTTAGGACTTCATTCTCTCTCTTCGTACGGGCAGTCTCCTCCTCGAATTCTGACACTGTCCCCCCGACCACCTCCAGTATCTCATCTACAGCCACCATTAACCGCTCGGTGAGGTAAGCATTCAAAAGCTGTAGTTTAGTCATTTTCTAGAAATGTTGCCTGCCCAGAATATTTGTTAAAATTCACTGAAAGCCTACTAATAACGACCCAAGCTAGACTGTTTTGTAAACATATCCGCGGAAGCATTCACTTCCGGGTTATTTGACTCTACCGACGCTACCGTAATTCGTGAAAAGGGGGAGGCAAGAGTTTTATTAAAGGGATTTTCCACTTAAATATGTTAGGTTTGCACCCTTATTACTGTGTATATTAATAAATATATTGAGTGACGGTAACGTGAGTCAAGCATCTGGCATCTTCCTTTTGGAAATAAACAACCTGAAAGATGGTTCAACTTTAATACAAAAGAAATACAGAATCAGAAATGTGATTTTAATAATTAAATGATGGACTGATTTAATTAATTTTCACAAACACACACTCTTCAATCAAGCTGGAAACATCAGCCACAATGACATTATCCATTCGTTTTCTACTGCACCGTTTTTATTAATCCCAATAAATAAATTTAGGAAATATTCCTATTGCTAAAACACTTCAACTTTTCACAATCCCTTCATGTCGTCCTGTGTTTGAAATGGTGCAGCCGATTCAGTAGTAGCTGATTAGTTCGCGCATTGACCCCCTCATGTGATGAGCTGCGCTGCATCTGTCAGGTGTGTGTTCAGGTGTACCCGCAGGCCGCTGGCCACAGTGAAACTCTTGGGACACTGGACACAGCGATAGGGTTTCTCCCCAGAGTGAGTCCGTTTGTGCTTCTTCATGGTGTCTCCGTCGCTGAAGGTCCTGTGGCAGTAGGGGCAGCTGTAGGGTCTCTCACCGGTGTGGATCCTATAATATAGAAATACGTTTTAAAAATATATATAAAAATAATAGTATATAAATGGAGTGAAGAGACTTTAACCCAACACCTAGCAACCTCGTCAAGAGGTTTGGATTTTTGGGCATAACGGCAAAGGTGTGACTTCACAAACTTGTTGGATGGATTTGCTGTTGATTTTGGTTGTGTTTCAGATGATTTTTGTGCCCAATAGAAATGAATGGTAACGTAATGTGTTGGAGTCACTTTTATTATAAATAAGAATCGAATACGTTTCTAAACACTTCTACATTAATGTAGATGTTACCGACTACGGATAGTCCTGAATTATTAATGAATAATGATGAGTGAGAAAGTTACAGATGCATAAATATAGTCATCATCATTCAGGACTATCCGTGGTCATGGTAACATTCACATTACTTCTACTCCTTTTGCCACGGGGCAAAGAGAAAACTGTTTATAGTTTCACAGCTAATTTCCTTCAACTCTACCCTTTTTGCCATGTGATGGAGATAACGGTTTTCAGTTTTAAAGTGCATTTCCTGCCATTCTACACATTTTGCCCGTGACTTGTTAATAATACCTGAGTGAGAGTGACTGACAAAATCAATGGGGGCCACCTGGAGGTCAGGACCTCCGGGCACGTGGTCGGTAGTCGGCCATGATTACTACATGTTTAGATCACTTGCTAGACTCATTTAAAAACAGCTAGCCGACATGGGTAATTGAGTCAGTGATGACATAACAAGAGAAGAATTGCTGACGCACGTCCACATTTCAAACTTGCACCTTGTGTGTTCGACTATTTTAACTCTCAATAGTAAGTTGAGACTGCGGTGCTTATGGTGCTTATGCCTGGAGCCCTGATCAACATTCAATGAAGGACAAGTTGTCACAGGGCTCCAACCTATATAGCCCATACTACCACACTTGCCCAATGCCCAGGCCCATGACCCAGCCACATTGTCAGTACTTAGCTTTTATGTAAAGATTGACGGCTGTTTAGAAACATATTATATTCTTATTGACCAAAACATTTATTAACTCCAAAATGACACCATTACATTATTTACCATTCATTTCTATTGGGCACAAAATCGTCTGAAACAAAAATGAAAACAAAACAGCAAATGCATCCAACACATTTGTAGAGTCACAAACTTGATGTAATCATTGCCTGCTAGAAATATGGGACTAAATACTAAGCTTTTGACTACTTTAATACACATAAGTCAATTTGTCCCGATACTTTTGGTCCCCTAAAATGGGGACTTATGTACAAAAAAAGTGCTGTCCTCTCTAAACGGTTCACCCGATTCAAGCTGACAGTTTAACCTCATAGTCATAGTCTCATTTCAAATCCAAAGTGCTGCAGTACAGAGACAAAACAACTCAATGTGTCACTGTATAATAACACAACATGTTAATGTATGCCGACCTCAGGTGTCGTCTCAGGTTGCCTCTCTGGGTAAAGCTCTTGGAGCACCAGGAGCAGCGGTGGGGCCTCTCCCCCGTGTGGATGCGGTGGTGGCGCCGCAGGTCAGCCGACTGGGCGAAGGACTTGCAGCACCAGTCACAGGCGTAGGGCTTCTTGTACTGGAGGTGGAGGTGGAGGCTGGCCGCCTGGCTGAAACTCTCCCGACAGCGGGTGCAACGGTGTGGGCGTCCCTCCTGGTGGTCGGTGGGGGTGAAGTTGTTACTCTCGTCGTATGGCAACGCCCTGTCCTTGGGCCCAGGCTCTGTTTCATATGTGTGCTGGTCATGTACGGGTGTGTTATGGAGCTCTGAGATGTCCATATCCGGAAGGTCTTTGAAGCCAGCGTCGCCTGAGAGTTCAAGGTTGTGGGGTAGTCGTGTTATAGGACGACCTGTGTCGTCTGAACTGGATTGAGGTTCATGGTTGGTGAGGTTCACTGTGACGTCGCATTCCTTGGGTTCCATTTTGATCCGTCCCTGGATTGGGTCGATGGGAGCGGACGTCTTTCCCTCTGTCCTAAGGACTGGCATTTCAGCCTTGGCTGCTCCAGTTGTTGTGGCACAGTGGGCATTGGAGGAGAACAGAGATGGGGACAAGGACGAGGCGTTTCCAATACCCTTAGGTTCTGGGTCTGAGTTGGGTTCAGTCTTTGGGATTGCCTCCCCTGGACTGGGCTTCTCCTCTACTCTGACTGTTTCAGTGTGTCCCTGGTTTGGTGCTGTCAGACCCCCATCCTTACCCAATACTACCTGGCTCTGTAGCCCTCGTCTGTTGACCTGGCTCTGTGTCTGTAGCCCCCGTCTGTTGACCTGGCTCTGCTGCAGGGACTCTGGGTCATGTTCCTGACTGGGGCTCTGGGTCATGTTCCACTCTTGCTCACAGAGCTGCTGCTGCCCAGAGAGAGAAAGGCTAGTGGATCCTGCATAGAAAGAGGGTGCAAATACAAAGTGCTGTCATTAAATAAGTATGACATTTAGTAGATATTTATGACATTGTAATGAATCATGCACTACTATTAGTTGTTCATTTTTGCTGCGATCGATATTCGGAATTCGGGCACTTCTCGCGAGCCAACGTAACGTTACTGTCAATTGTCAACAGACAGACGTCACCCAAAGTAACTAACTAGTTGACAGGTTGCCAATTCATTTTTGCATGACCATTAAATGAGCATTATCCAACTAAATGTTCTCACTCTCCGCCAAGAGTAGGATGTCCCGGAGCTGTCGCCGCAGGCTTTCATTTTGTCTCTTCGCGCTTTCGTTCTCTCTCTTCGTCCTCGCCGTCTCTTCTCGGTACTCGGCCACTGTGTCCCCGACCACGTCCAGAATCTCCCGCACCACTACCGTTAAACGTTCTGTCAGGTAAGCATTCAACAGCTGCAATTTGGTCATTTTAAAGACGTAAAATAGTGCAGAGTAATGTCTCGTCTCTCTCTCAGCTGATGTTGTGATTTTATTCTTCGTTTGTTGGTAGTTGGGTGACTAGGAAGTGTGTATGTTGTTTTATCGCCACCTGCTGTTTGGGAAGTGAAATGTCTGTCTTGTTTATGTTGAGCCACAAGGGGGAAGTGCAACCATTTATAATTTCCTCTGAATCAGTAGTTTTATAACATGAACCCTCAATCCTGGTCCATCCCAACAACATCTGATTCAACTACTCAACTAACTTATCATTCAGCCCTTAATCAAAAAGGTAGGTCGATGAACAGAAGCCCAAACACAAATAAGACTAAACAGACAGACCTCGTGAAGCCAGCAGATACGCTACAAGGACTGTTTTGCCAGCACAGACTGGAATGTGTTCTGGGATTCATCCAATGGCATTGAGGGAGGAGTGTACCACCTCAGTCACCGGCTTTATCAATAAGTGCATAAATGACATCGTCCCAACAGTGACTGTACGTACATATCCCAATTACAGGCAACAATCGCACTGAGCTGAAGGCTAGAGCTGAGCAAGACCTTTATACAGGTCAACATTCACAAGGCCGCGGGGCCAGACGGATTAGCAGGACGTGTACTCAGAGCATGCGAGGATCAACTGCCAAGAGACTTCACTGACATCTTCTACCTCTCCCTGACCGAGTCTGTAATACCTACATGATTCAAGCACACCACCATAGTCCCTGTGCCCAAGAAAGCGAAGGTAACCTGCTTAAATGACTTCCGCCCCATAGCACTCACGTCAGTAGCCATGAAGTGCTTTGAAAGGCTGGTCATGACTCACATCAACACCATCATCCTGGAAACCCTAGACCCACTCCGATTCGCATACCGCCTCAACCGATCCGAAGGTGACGCAATCTCAATCGCGCTCCACACTGCTCTTTCCCACCTGGACAAAAGGAACACCTATGTGAGAATGCTGTTCATTGACTACAGCTCAGTGTTCAACCCCATAGTGCCCATTAAATTCATCACTATATTAAGGACCCTGGGACTAAACACCTCCCTCTGCAAATGGATACTAGACATCCTGACGTGCCTCCCCCAGGTGGTAAGGGTATGCAACAACACGTCTGCCACGCTGATCCTCAACAAGGGGACCCCTCAGGGGTGCGTGCTTAGTCTCCTCTTGTACTCCCTGTTCACCCATGACTTCGTGGCCAAGCACAACTCCAACACCATCATTAAGTTTACTGACAACACAACAGTGGTAGGCCTGATCACCCACAACGATGAGACAGCCTATAGGGAGGAGGTCAGAGACATTTACATTACATTTAAGTCATTTAGCAGACGCTCTTATCCAGAGCGACTTACAAATTGGGACCTGGCCGTGTGGTCCCAGGACAACAACCTCTCCCTCAACTTGAGCAAGACAAAGGAGATGATCGTGGACTACAGGAAAAGGAGGGCCGAACACACCCCCATTCACATCGACGGGCTGTAGTTCCTTGGTGTCCACATCACCAACCAACTATTATGGTCCAAATACACCAAGACAGTCGTAAAGGGGGCACGACAACTTATTTTCCCCCTCAGGAGACTGAAAACATTTGGCATGGGTCCCCAGATCCTCAAAAAGTTCTACAGCTGCACCATCGAGAGCATCCTGACCGGTTGCATCACCGCCTGGTATGGCAACTGCTCGGCATCCGGCCGTAAGGCGATACAGATGGTAGTGTGTACGGCCCAGTACATCATTGGGGCCAAGCTTCCTGCCATCCAGGACCTATATACTAGGCGGTGTCAGAGGAAGGACCCCCCCCAAAAAATCAAAGACTTCAGTCACCCAAGTCATAGACTGTTCTCTCTGCTACCGCACGGCAAGCGGTACCGAAGCCCCAAGTCTAGGTCCAAAAGATTCCTTAACAACTTCTACCCCCAAGCCATAAGACTGCTGAATAATTTAATCAAATGGCGACCTGGACTATTTGCATTAATCCCAACCCACCCCCCTTGTTTTTACACTGCTGCAACTCGCTGTTTATTATCTATGCATTGTCACTTTACCCCTACCTACTTGTATAAATTACCTCGACTAACCTCTACCCCTTGTATGAAGCCTTGTTATTGTTATTTTATTGTGTTACTTTTGTTTCATTTTTTTGGTAAATATTTTCCTAACTTATTGTCTTAAAACTGCATTGTTGGTTAAGAGCTTGTAAGTAAAAGCTTCAGGTCTCAGGAAAGGTTACTCATCACACTGGCGTAGTAGTAGGCATATTTAATGAAACTCAGGTGAATTACAGGTCAAGGGGATTAAAGACGGGATCTCTTTGATAGAGAAATTGGCGTGCTCAGCTCAAACGTTTTGTCGTCCAGAAAATGATTTGGGTGCTGGGTTCCAAAGGCTTATGCTGGAAGAAAGAAATGCATCTGTTTGTTTTGATCACTGCTGCTAAAAATATAAGACATTTAAACTTACAGAATATTTCCTTTCTTCAAATATAACTCCTTATCTTTGCCACGTGGCAGGGAGCTATATCGACATCAACTCTCTACTCCTCTGCAACTCTTCACTGGGTCATTGCAGGCTGTGGCTCTCCTGGGAAAATGCAGGTAAGTACAAAAGAAAGTGTCTAGTGTCACCTGAATGTCTAAGAAAGGTTAATAACAGTAGCTACATTTGAAGAAAAACACCCAAGAGAATTCAAACACTGGTAACTGCACAGAGTGAGCCACTGCCAGCCTAGGCCCTCCACCTAACCCCTTAACGACTGGGATTTGGTCGTCTGGGTGTGCATCCCAAATGGTACCCTATTCCATATTCACTGCTTTTGACCAGGGCCCAACGGCACTATATAGGGTGCCATTTGGGACGCATCCCAGGCCTGCCTCTAATCTTCCTGTGGTATCAACGTCAGGGCGTTATCGGGAGACGAAGAGGTGCGTGACCCTCTGGACTGGACTGCCATCCTCCATGCAGGAGAGGAGATGCAGATTGTGTGGGAGAGGCGGCAGTCCCTTAATCGGATTGATTGATTAGATAATTCAGTCAGAGAAGCAAATGAAATCCCTGAAGGTTAACTGTGATCTTCTCTAAATGTCTCCTCTACTCTCTTTAACTCTCTCACTCTCTCTCGACTCCCCTCTCTCTCGACTCGCCTCTCTCTCGGTCCCTCTCTCCCTCTCTCTCGACTCGCCTCTCTCTCGGTCCCTCTCTCCCTCTCTCTCGACTCCCCTCTCTGGAGGAGAGAGGACGTGAGGAGTAGACAATTGAGATCTTCCCATATAGTCGCGCTCTCGCTTCCTCTCTGTTTCCTTCCCTTATTGGTGAACCAGGAAAATATATTAAGGGTAGAAAAGATATTACTGCATCCTGTTCTGACAGAACCCCCCTCCCCTCCCCCAAGTAGGGAAACTGTGAAATAAGCAAGATGTCAAATGTTTATTGTCTTTTCATTGCACTTGTAAGCAATAATGCACAAGCATGTTAATGTAAAGAGCACGAACAGTAGAAAAAGTTGGAAGAAAATGCTAGGTAGTAAAAAATTAAAAAACGATACAACACCCAGGAGTCAGATTGCGAATAGTGGATTTCCGGATCAATGGCGCCCTCTCAGAAGTGCATTTATTTTGCACAGCAAAGTGTCCTGGGTGATGAAGAGAGTTGACACGACATAGAAAGGTTATAGATATGGTGGTCATCAGAGCTGAAAGGGGTCTGGCCACCGCAGGTCCGCCCCTTTTCCGTGTCATTTTGGTGCTGTTGTTGTTGCTGTGATCATGTCGTACGTTAATGTTATGTGGGTTTTACGGATCTACACAACCGTTAACATTGTTGGCCCCTGTTGGATAAATGAAGTGTTTTGAATTGGATGGGATCGAATTGACTCCCTCCAACCAAGGTCAAGCTGCTGTACAAATCAAACACACTTTTAAAATATGAAATATCTGCCTTTCTGGAAGGCCACTATCTGCAATGAGTTGAATACTGATTCTCCTAGGAGGTTAAAAGGCTCCGCACTGAATTATCAGCCTGAACTGAAAGACTCTTTGAATCAGTCATTTCAGAACAATTTTAAAATAGTTATTTACCTGGAATCATTTTGGATATGGACCCTTTAACATTTTGACAATATACATTGGGAAGTTAGAACGCTAGAAGGTTCTGGAGCAGAGTGTTGTGGAAGCGGGATGGAATCCCGGGTTGTACAGGGATGGTCTGTGTTACATTCTCTTAGAGAATATGGAGTGTACCAGCCGGTGTAACAGTCCCAAAATGGTGTCTCCCGGGAGATCTCCTCTCCCTTCCTTTCCCCTGTCCCTCTGCAGCACACTGCGTTCTTTCTCTCCATCTGCTACAACCGGCAAGTCAGAATCTATCTTCTCACAGAGTTGAGTCTGTAGACACACCAATCCCTTTTTACTCCTGCTCGGATCCTGTGCCCTGCACACACACACCCTCCTTTGAACTCTACTAAGACGTGTGTGTGTGTGTTTGTTTCATGGCTCTTGGTTCAGAACATCAAAGGCACAGCACATACAGTACACTATTTCTTGTTTAGTTTTCCTCTCGTATTCTCTCCTTCTTTTACAGCTCTCTTCTTTTTTTTTTAAACCTTTGGTTTCAGACCCCTCCCTCCCCCCCTTTCCTCTCTGCGTTCAACTGCATTATGATAGTCCAGATTTGTCTTCTCTCTCTCCCTTGCTCGACATGTCTACTTTTATCTTTACCTCTGTCTAACTCTCTAGTTCCTTCCTTTTCTGCTTTTGTGTCGTTCTACCTGTTTTTTTAAAATATATTTTTATCTCCCTCTTTCTATCTCTCTCTCGCCATCTGTACTCCCACTCTGCTCTCTGCCTCCCCTCCACTGCCTTACAAACAGAACAAGTCTTATCCATCCCATTATCTGTCTGATAATGCCTTGTTTTTTCCCGTGATTTGTAGCTACCCCTTTTATTTGAGTTTACCTCCATCACCTTTTCTTTCTCTCTTACTGCCATCTCCAGTAGCCGTCCTCCCCAACCCACCGTGCTCCCCCTCTACCCCTCTCTCCCTCCCTTTTCTTTCTCTCTTACTGCCATCTCCAGTAGCCGTCCTCCCCAACCCACCGTGCTCCCCCTCTACCCCTCTCTCCCTCCCTTTTCTTTCTCTCTTACTGCCATCTCCAGTAGCCGTCCTCCCCAACCCACCGTGCTCCCCCAACCCAGTGCTCCCCCTTTCCCCACCCCTCTCTCCCTCCCTTTTCTTTCTCTCTTACCCCCCACCGTCTCTCCCTCCCTTTTCTTTCTCTCTTACTGCCATCTCCAGTAGCCGTCCTCCCCAACCCACCGTGCTCCCCCTCTACCCATCTCTCTCCCCAACCCACCGTGCTCCCCCCTTACCCTTTCCCTCCCTTTTCTTTCTCTTACTGCCATCTCCAGTAGCCGTCCTCCCCAACCCACCGTGCTCCCCCCTCTACCCCTCTCTCCCTCCCTTTTCTTTCTCTCTCTACCCCTCTCCCTCCTTTTCTTTCTCTCTTACTGCCATCTCCAGTAGCCGTCCTCCCCAACCCACCGTGCTCCCCCCACCGTTTACCCCTCTCTCCCTCCCTTTTCTTTCTCTCTACTGCCATCTCCAGTAGCCGTCCTCCCCAACCCACCGTGCTCCCCCTCTACCCCTCTCTCCCTCCTTTTCTTTCTCTCTTACTGCCATCTCTCCCCTCCCTTTTCTTTCTCTCTTTCTTTCTCTCTTACTGCCATCTCCAGTAGCCGTCCTCCCCAACCCACCGTGCTCCCCCACCTCTACCCCTCTCTCCCTCCCTTTTCTTTCTCTCTTACTGCCATCTCCAGAAGCCGTCCTCCCCAACCCACCGTGCTCCCCCTCTACCCCTCTCTCCCTCCCTTTTCTTTCTCTCTACTGCCATCTCCAGTAGCCGTCCTCCCCAACCCACCGTGCTCCCCACCTCTACCCCTCTCTCCCTCCCTTTTCTTTCTCTCTTACTGCCATCTCCAGTAGCCGTCCTCCCCAACCCACCGTGCTCCCCACCTCTACCCCTCTCTCCCTCCCTTTTCTTTCTCTCTTACTGCCATCTCCAGTAGCCGTCCTCCCCAACCCACCGTGCTCCCCACCTCTACCCCTCTCTCCCTCCCTTTTCTTTCTCTCTTACTGCCATCTCCAGTAGCCGTCCTCCCCAACCCACCGTGCTCCCCACCTCTACCCCTCTCTCCCTCCATTTTTTCTCTCTCTCCTCCTCACACTGCTCTTTCTCTATCCAGCCTATCCCTCCTTCTCTGCAGCCCCCACTCTTTCCCCCTATCATGTTTTCTCTCTCCTTAATTCCCAGCCACAGAGGCAGAAGCTTTTAATAATTCATATGGATTTCAAATGTAAATTAGATAGAATTTTTATTAACACTGAGAAGTCAGACCTCACTCCCTCCCTGCTCCATCCCCGCTTCTCCGGTTGCTCTCTCCCTCCCTGCCAACTGTTGCCGTGACAACCGCCACATCCTGGAAACACGTAACAGAAATTCACACACACAAGACAAGAGTGGGTTTCTCGGATACCCTATCTCAAGCACATTCTTAAGGTAGGGAAAATGATGGAAGGAGAGCGAGTCTGACGCAGTGCAGGACTGTATTATTGAACATATATATAAACGCAACATGTAAAGTATTGGTCCCATGTTTCCCATGTTTCACGAGACGAAATAAAAGGTCCCAGAAATGTTCTACACGCACAAAAAGCTTATTTCTCTCAAATGCTGTGCAAATTTGTTTACCAGTTAGTGAGCATTTTGCCTTTGACAAGAGAATCCATCCACCTGACAGGTGTGGCACATCAAGAAGCTGATTAAACAGCATGATCATTGCACAGGTGCACCTTGTGCTGGGGACAATTAAAGGCCAATCTAAAATGTGCAGATTTGTCACGCAACACAGATGTCTCAAGTGTTGAGGGTGAGTGCAATTGGCATGCTGACTGCAGGAATGTCCACCAGAGCTGTTGCCAGATAATTTAATGTTCCTTTCTCTACCATAAGCCGCATCAAACGTTGTTTTAGACAATTTGGCAGTACGTCCAACCGGCCTCACAACCGCAGACCACGCCAGCCAAGGACCTCCGCACCTGGTTTCTTCACCTGCAGAGATCGTCTGAGACCAGCCACCCAGAGAGCTGATGAAACTGTGGGTTTGCACACCCGAAGAATTTCTGCACAAACTGTCAAAAACCATCTCAGGCAAGCTCATCTGCCTGCTCGTCATCCTCACCAGGGTCTTGACCTGTCTGCAGTTTGGTGTCGTAACCAACTATAATGGGCAAATGCTCACCTTCGATGGCCACTGGCACGCTAGAGAAGAGTGCTCTTGGCTGATTAATCCCGGTTTCAACTGTACCGGGCAGATGGCAGACAGCGTGTATGGCGTCGTGTTGCCGAGCAGTTTGCTGCTGTCAATATTGTTGACAGAATGTCCCATGGAGGCGGTGGGGTTATGGTATGGGCAGGCATAAGCTATGGACAACGAAGACAGTTACTGCGTTTTATCAATGTCAATTTGAATGCACAGAGATTCCGTGACGAGATCCTGAGGCCCATTGTCACGCCATTCATCCGCCGCCATCCAACTCTTATGCAAAGGAGATGTGTTGCGCTGCATGAAGGCAAATGGTGGTCACACCAGATACTGATTGGTGATTTACTGATTGCTGATTTAAATTTTTTTTTTTTATAGCTATCTGTGACTAACAGATGCTTATCTGTATTCCCAGTCATGTGAAATGCATAGATTGAATTAGTTTAAATGAGTGAACTTGTTCAAATTGACTGATTGTCAATGAATTGTAAAGTCGTAAGAAATTGTGGCATGTTTTGCGTTGACATTTTTGTTCCGAGTGTAGCAATTGTACCGTGTAAAACAGAGCTCGTACTCAACTAGGGTTTATTCACAAGGTTCCTTTCAAACTTGATCAATAATCATTAATAATCAAACAGGATCAAGATCAATACAGAGTGCTTTATCAATATATTGGATTAACATAGTAGTGTACATACTGTATGTTTATAAAGCAGTCAATTAAGGCATGCACAGTCAGGCAAGTCTGCACAGATGTCTGATTCAGGATTATATTATAGATCTGTAATCAACGACAATAAGAACAACAACACTGATTAACTAAGTGGGCCGATGGTCTGGTACCACCGGTGCTGCAGTCTGTGGCTACCTCCCAAATGCCACCATATTCCCTCTATAGTGCACTACTTTTGACCAGAGCCCCATGGGACTAGATATGGAGTAGGTTTTCATTTGGGAGTGAACCAAGATCTCTCCTCCAAAGAGATGATATATCAAAACAGGATATAGATTATATTGGACAGGATGTAGTTTACAACAAACAGGAAAGGGGATCAAATAGATAATTGTAAAGTGATCCGACGTGGCTCAGTTGGTAGAGTGTGGCGCTTGCAATGCCAGGAATGTGGGTTCGATTCCCAGGACCAACCATATGTAAAAATGTGTCGCTTTGGATAAAAGCATATAATAAAATAACGATAATCTATAGAAAATAAGAAGGATCAGGAGAACATGAATTAGTTGGGAATAATTATGTTCTTAATTGAGGAATTCATGAATTGGTGGGAGAAAGAAAGACCTGAGAGATTACTAGGAAATGACTAAGAAAAGGTGGAGGTTCCTCAAGACATTTATGTCGGCGTGTGTATGAATGATCTCAGGAACTGGTTGGTCATCGTCGTTGTGATCACATAAGGTATCTGCATATGAATTGTGTAACTAACTGTAAACATGCTTTTTTGTTGTCGTGCCCTTCTCTTGTCAAGGACGCTCAGAAACCAACCGGGGTTGAATAACAGCGAAGGCCATTGTAGAATACTGTTTCCTTCGTGTTGTTCTATTGTCATAAAGAGAACAACAAGTCTAGCAGAGATAACAGTGAAATAGAACCATAATCACGGCAATAGTGATACTAGTGATGATAATAATGGAATAATTACAAATAATAGCATTTAAGGAGCTCAATAACAGTCCATATCAAACCAAAGGCATAATCAGGTATATAAATAAGTATATACATACATCTACAATATAGTGCAAGCAGGTTAAATATCCATAGTTGTGCACAACCATTGAGAAATGGAAATAAAAGAAGTCAAAAGTCAGCATTCACTTTCAGCTGCAAATATTTTTTTGCTTATGTGGTTCGTACGAACAGTCATGCTACACTTTGGCGTGAATGGGGTTCCAGGAGACTTGGGCAATGTCCTGATGATCTCTCCTTCCTCCCAAAGTGTGCACTTGTTAACTTCCCTATCACTGATTTGAAAATAAATAACTGGTACAATACGTATTGTAGAAACTCCCTCTAGCCAATGCTTCCAGGGTGGGAAAGGAAAACCAGCCACCAGCCAAATGCTGGTACATTTTGCCATTGGCTGGTAGAATGTCTTTTCTTACCAGCCACATGGGTGGGTGATCACACAGGGCATTTGGGAGCAGTTTTATTTTTTGTTCAATCCGAAGCCCACGTGTAATTTTTGTTGTTGCTGAAAAAAACATATTTGTGTATGCGTTTGTCTGTGATTTATCTTCATTTTTT
>NC_068425.1:3085917-3118422 GCF_023373465.1 Oncorhynchus keta
AATGAGAATGTCATTCTGCTGTATGGGTGTGCCTGCCTGTGTCTCTGTGTGTAACTGCGTACATCTGTCTTCCCTCACATTCCGCCGTATGGATGTTTGTGTGTGTGTGCGTTTGTGCGAGGGGGGGGGTAAGCAAGTGTGTTTTAGAGTGCATGCGAGTTACCAGCCCTGCCTCAATCCCCAACCCAGAGTGGCTCATTCTCCCCAGATTCCAGGTATTTTTAAACGAAGACGATGAAGCAAAGACAGATGGAGACCTCAGGTTTTTCCCTAAATCAAACTACAGATGGTCCCATCTGTCTCTAACTCCTCCCCCCCTTTACAGAAAAGAACAATATGGAACAAATTCAGAACAAACATCATCACATTGATCAAAGATCAATTCCAATCCTGTCACCTCCCTCCATAACTCTCCCTTTGACTTCTTTAACTTGCTTCCCATAGTGTGAGATGGTTTCTGACAGTTAAAAGGATCCCTTGGTTGTGTTACAGTGGTGTGGACTGACTGGAGATGAATGGTACCGTGGAAGAAAATAATCCCAGTACAGAGAAAAGCAGATGTCCTTTCCCGGCGACACCATGTTTTGTCACGTTCAGAGCAGCTCGGGAGGAGCAGCCTGGGAGGAGCAGCCTGGGAGGAGCAGCCTGGGAGGAGCAGCTCGGGAGGAGCAGCCTGGGAGGAGCAGCCTGGGAGGAGCAGCCTGGGAGGAGCAGCCTGGGAGGAGCAGCCCGGGAGGAGCAGCCTGGGAGGAGCAGCCTGGGAGGAGCAGCTCGGGAGGAGCAGCCTGGGAGGAGCAGCCTGGGAGGAGCAGCTCGGGAGGAGCAGCCTGGCAGGAGCAGAAAACTATGCAGAGACTTTGAATACAGTCTGAGAGACTCTTGCAACCATTGCAGGGGATCATGGCATCGTTGACCAGAGTTAGACGTGTCTCTCTTATTCAGAGGAACCAGTCTGGTTGTCACTGTCTATCCCTACCTCAGTGTTGTTCAACATGACGCCTTCGACTTTCTGAGTGATGGCGGCAGCCAGTGACGAGTGGTCAACAAAAATAGGCGGGTAACTCCTGATCACTGTTCGCGGTCAATAATGCATTTGTCTGCAAAAAGGTGGGTAAACACTCGAGCAAAATGAAATACGTGCGTTTCCGGCGTTTACATACGTTTACCGTGAACTACACCACTGGTGGCAGCGTTGGGGTCCGTGGTGTAGGAGCTAGAGATGAGGGACTTGTCTATCCGTTTCAGAGAGCATATTACAGGCCATACATGCTCGTGCAGCAAAAAAAAGGACGAGGGACTATACTGTCGGTTGCTTTTGTAGAATAGTGCTTTTGTAGAATAGGTGCTTTTGTAGAATAGTGTTTTGATCGTAGGAAAGGGGAAAAGTCTGGTTGGGATGGTTGTTTGTGTGCTGTCTTGTGATCTTGCTCCTGGTTTCCATGGTGACCCTCAGGATTTTATTATACCTAATAATAAAAGAGAAAACACAAGGGTGTTTGCAATGATGTCGTCAACAATGTTATGAAGTGCAAACACTGAAAACTCAAACCAGCCACAAATGGACGTAAATAAAGAACCAGACACATCAAAGGCAGGTTGGCATTTATTGGGATGAATCTTGTCCTGGAGGCAGCTCTGCAGAGTAGTCACTAGCTGGCCCAGCCACAAAGTGGCCCCTGGGCACCAACCTCCAGGGCACCGCTCCCAACCCTGGAGGTTGGGGGCCCCGGGGCACATGCCCTGTGTGCCCGTTCTGTAAGCTGACCCTGCCCTAACCTTAACCTCATGCCTAAGACTAACTTTTTAAAAATCTCATGACTTTTTTACGATATAGACAATTTTGACTTTGCGGCTCACCCATCTAGCGTGAGATAGGGAAGATAGGGAAAAAAACGAACAAAAAGGTACAACAACGGGCACTAACCTAACCCAGCACCAAAAATCAAGCACAAACACAAACGCAGACATGACCAAAGCAGGATAGAACTCACACAAACAAACAAACAAAAGCTGCACGTAACGACAGACACAAAACAGCACCGCAACAAGAACTCGAGAGCTCAGCCACTTTGGCCACTCACTTCCCCAGTTTAAGACGATGGCTGCGATGATGATGATGACCCCGCCAACTAGCGAGACGATGGACAGCACCATTGCGTTCCGGCCCAGACGCCGCGCCCCGTCAACGTTCCCCAGCTGCAGGCTGTTCCTCGACTGGAGAATAGAGAGACATGTTATCGATTAGGTTACAAAATGCTAGTAAGTTACCAGGTTGTTCAGAAATCCTGGTTGGAAGATTCCTAGAATCAGTAGGGAATTAAGCAGGAAATCCAGGAATCCATAATCTGGGATTTCTGGAAAACCTGGGAATTTTGGGACCCTAGTTGGTGTATATAAAGGGACCACTGCATGACGAACACAGATATGACATGTAAATAAATACACACAGTAATTCATTCACATACCCCTGCTTCAACATACACACACAAATATACCCATGCATGCAGGCAGGCAGACAGACAGAGAGACAGACACACAGGCAAAACTCACTGTGAAGACAAAAGGTTAAAAGCAGTGGGTGGCAGTCCCATCTCTTCTGACCAGAACATTGGCCATCATTTTCTGTTCATTTCCCAGCAGGTGATCACTAACACATCTCCCACTGCAGTCTCCCACTGCTTTTAGCTGTTCATCTTTGTGGTGTTTCTTAGATATCACACGCACTCATGCACACACACACACACATTCCTTCACAGACAACACTTACAAACCACATGTCAAATACTTCAAAAGTTCCACTCGCCATAACAGAGAAGACGAGAGCCACGATGTTGATGGGCCACAAGGGACAGAAGCAGGACAGGATGGCCAGGATCAGGTAGTCCCTAGGGGGCTTGCCGTTGTCCTCCTCTGTCACAGTGCTGGGCTGACGGCTGATGGAAGGCCTGGGAGACCCTGCCCCATGACCCAGCAGGGACCCAGAGCGGCTTCCTTTCCGCACCCGGCCGTTGGTTGGTTTTGCGTGTTGCAGTCGCTTGGGGGACGAGATGGAAGATGTGGGCGAGGAGTCGGCAGCACACATTCCATTACCTGTAGTAGGGTGGGTAGAGGGAGGCAAGGAGGGGAAGGAGGGTGAAAAGGAGGGACAAAGAAGGAACGAGAGAATGTCCTCATAGTTTCGTCGCCAAAATCGGGAATCCAGACATGATTCAACATCTATAGACGGGTTGGCTGACAACGTCACAAAACTATGCGTGTGTATAAATGTGGTCGGAAGGTGTGTGTTGTTATGATTCCGAACAGTCAGATAACTAGCAACAATGACAAGAAGCCGATGTGCTAGCTAGTTTAGCCTACTCAGACACCCTGCTCAAACAGAGGGATGCTATGTTAGCTAGCTGGCTATGACTATCCAACCCAACACTGGAACTCTTCCAAGTCAAGGTAAGCTTTTGGTTTTACAAATGTATTGCCACCAGGGCCTGCCGGCATAACTGCTTACTGACTGTACACTGTAACGTTACTGCATGATTGTAGCGGGGTTACTAACGCGTTAGTTCTATTAGCTATGTTGACTATGATGTTACTTTAGCTACTATGGTGACAACGATGTAGGCTGTGTGTAGCGGTTATGGTTTGGCTTGGAATGTTTTTTTCACCTGGTCACATACAGCTGATGTGTTGTGCATTGAAGTCCACAAGCGAAGGGAAAAGGTGAGAGGAGAGTGAATAGATGTGAGTAGGAATGGAACGAGGCTGCTATGAAAGTGAACTGTGTTTACTTTCATAACTGTTTATATTCATTCTGCAAATTCTGTTGAAAAACGTTTCTTAAACGGAAGCAAACGGAACAAAATGGGGACAAACATACCTGAATTTGTCCAATAGAAACTTTTGTTTGCAACTGTTGGACTAATGATTACACCCTATATCAGCTAGATGCAGGCAGGAGTGTGCAAGGCGGTATTGAATGTGTCACTGTCTGTTCATTGTGAATATGTCTCTGTCTGACTCCTCAAATTTTTCTCTCAACCTGTGTGCACCTACATTGTAAACGTTCATTCATAGACTAGGTCATAGCAACCTCATGTAGTAACCTAAACCTATCACTGTTACATTGAACTGGGTGAATGGAATATGAACTGACAATAGAATGTAATAGAAATAAGGCCATGCTCATGAAAAATCGTCCTCCCTCATCTTAAATGGCACTGACCACCACTGATGTATAGATAGGTGTAATCTAGAGCTCTCTCTCTCTCTTGCTTCTCCTTCACTTTGGAAGAAATTCATTGGTTCAAAACTGTTCTAGAGCGTGTTGATTTTTAATCCGAGGGTATCCTGTTATTGACACACTTGTTGAATTATGCTGCACAACCTGACAACAACAGTAATTCATGATTCTAGATAGAGCAGGTGAGTGCAGGTAGGACAGAGGCATTTTTTGTGGTTCAAATCAATATATTTGTACAATTCTCAAATGGCTCCGATACCCCTTCTGAAAAATGATTGCATTCAGAGTGCAGTATAATTGCTATATGCTGCAAAGACTGCATCCAAAGTACCACAGTCGACTGCAATTACTGCCCTTTTACTGCAGTTTCAAAACTTTAAATATATATATTTTTTTGGAAGGGCACAAGTGATTGACGTATGGTGTGGTCAAGCCAATAACCTACGTATACTTTTCGTTTGGAAAGGGATAGAAAGAAAGGGTTTAATTGAAAGCCTAGTGGAGGGAGGGGAGGATTGAGTCATTGAAAGAAGAAACGGTGCTGAAGAGAAGGTTGCTATCTGTAAATCATGCATCTGTCTTACTTAAGTGATTCCCGGACGGACAGGGCCAGACACTCAGGGTAATGAGAAGGGGAAGTGAAGGGACATCTCTAGAAAACAAACATTCGTAGAGTCGTAGATCACAACAACAGAGATGAGCTCAAAGTGTTGAGAGGGGTGTTAATTTGAAGTTGGGGTGGGTAGGGTGGAGGAGACTGGGGTGGGGTAGAGGAGGATAGGGGGGTTGTGGAATATTTATTTACTGGTCTCCATCTTCTCGCTGATTACTGCCAAGTGGTCTTTGCATTCCGATTGGCTGAAGTCAGGGGCTGTCTCTTGGTGCTCAGCGCTGGTTGGCTGGGAGGTGATAGTCTGTTCCGGCTGCTGTTCTCCCTCCACTCCACTAGGGGCAGCATTGGTGTTGGAAGCCATGGCAGAATGCGGACGATGTTGTTTTCACTGGTAGTTTGGGCCTGTTTGATGATTGGTCTTGATTGGACTTTTGATCTTCTTCAACTGAAATGAAAAGGGGAAATAGAGAACATGATTCATTTGACAGTTACTTGCATTGTGGTGTTATCAAATTACCAGTTTGTTAGCACGGAAGTCTTAGAGCTCCTGCAATGTTCTGATCAACCGTACAATATACTATAGTCTAATGTTTCTAAACATTTTATACAGGTATACCAGGGACCAGCCAGCAAGCAATGGCTTTCTTCATTGGGACTGCTTAGATTAAACTTGACATTTTACCAAATCGTAGTCAGCTAACCATCTGAGGGGCGTGTAAGCCACATCCGGGGACCATATAGGAAGGAAACTACCCACCATGAGGCCAATATTGACTTTAAAATAGTTACAGTTTATTGGCTGTGATAAAGGAAAACTGAGGATGGATCAACATTGTAGTTACTCCACAATACTAACCTAATTGACAGAGAAAAGATGGAAGACTGTACAGAATACAAATATTCCAAAAGATTGCATACCATTTGTAACAAGGCACTAAAGTAATACTACAAAAATTTGGCAAAGCAATTCACTTTTTGTCCTGAAGACAAAGTGTTATGTTTGGGGAAAATCCAATATAACACATTGCAGAGTACCACTCTCCATACTTTCAAGCATAGTGGTGGCTGCATCATGTTATGGGTATGCTTGTAATTGTTAAGTACTGGGGAGTTTTTCAGGATAAAAAAATGACGGAATGGAGCTAAGCACAGGCAAAATCCTAGAGGACAACCTGGTTTAATCTGCTTTCCACTAGACACTGAGAGAGGAATTCACATGTCAGCAGGACAATAACCTGAAACACAAGGCCAAATCTACACTGGAGTTGCTTACAAAGAAGACAGTGAATGTTCCTGAGTGGCTGAGTTACAGTTTTGACTTAAATCTACTAGAACATCTATTGCAATCGTCAACAACCAATTTGACAGAGCTTGAACAATCCAGGTGTGTAAAGCTCTTAGAGACTTACCGAGAAAGACTCACAGCTTTAATCGCTGCAAAAGGTGCGTCTACAAAGTATTGACTCAGGGGTGTGAATACTTATGTTAATGAGTATTCACACAGGTATTGTGTGTAGATGGATACATTTTAAATTACGGCTGTAACACAACAAAATGTGTAATAAGTCAAGGGGTATGAATACTTTCTGAAGGCATATACTGTTGGGAATAGGGTGCTATTTGGGACATAGGGTGCTATTTGAGACTACTGCCAATAAACATTGTACCTACTCTGTTAATAATGCACTGTTGCCAGTAGCAACCGACTGACTGACCAATGAGAATATCTCTCCACATAGGTATGACAGCCTCTGGGAATGTAATAGATGTTCTTCAAAGAGAGGAAATGTTTGGAAAATAACATGTTTTTTTTTACAACTATGCAATACAATAAAGCAATAAAACAGAACGGAGTAGGCTATGACTGAAGACCTGCAATGTTAGACAGAGTAAATGGCAGAGAAAAAGGCACTTCTCTTATAACTAGTTGGAACCGGTTCAGGGAACAGAACCGAAAACCGTAAAATAAAGGAAATTATTTGAGGAACAGAACCCAAACCAAAAACGAAAGTGATCTATTCCGTTCAGAAAATAAAGTTATACATAAAAAAATCCAGTCCCACAAAAATCGCAACAAACTGCCTATGCAAAGCCCTCACTCTGTCACTCAGAAACGTATTCCAGGTGTATTGCCGCCACCAACTGGACGGGTTGAAAAAACAGTGTAAAAATAAAATCCATACATGGTAGGGATAACTAACTTGATCCACCCCGTCAAAAAAAATTACATTGACAAAACCAAAACAAAAATCATACTTCTTCCTTCCTTCACATCTCTTCATATGTGCTTTTAACGACTTTCATATACAGATAAAATGACTTACCCACTCCAGAAAAGCTGCTCTATCCGGTAAAGTAATTTAGTGTTGAGTTAAAATTTTAAATACATCAAAGTACCATTCAAAAATGTGGATACACCTACTCATTCAAGGGTTTTTCTTTATTTTTTTACTATTTTCTATATTGTAGAATAATAATGGAGACATCAAAACGATCAAATAACACATATGGAATCATGTAGTAACTAAAAAAGTGTTAAATAAATCAAAATGTTTTATATTTGAGATTCTTCAAAGTAGCCACCCTTTGCCTTGATGACAACTTTGCACACTCTTGGCATTCTCTCAACCAGCTTCACCTGGAATGCCATTCCAACAGTCTTGAATGAGTTCCCACATATGCTGAGCACTTGTTGGGTGCTTTTCCTTAATTCTGCAGTCCAACCCACCCCAAACCATTTCAATTGGGTTGAGGTCAGGTGATAGTAGAGGCCAGATCATCTGATGCAGCACTCCATCACTCTCCTTCTTGGTCAATAGCTCTTACACAACCTGGAGGTGTGTTGGATCATTGTCCTGTTGAAAAACAAATGATAGTCCCACTAAGCGCAAACCAGATGAAATGGCGTATCACTGCAGAAAGCTGTGGTAGCCACGCTGGTTAGGTGTGCCTTGAATTCTAAATAATATCACTGACAGTGTCACCTGCAAAGCACCCACACACCATCACACCTCCTCCTCCATGCTTCATAGTGGGAACCACACATGCGGAGATCATCCGTTCACCTACTCTGTGTCTCACAAAGACATGGCGGTTGGAAACAAAAATCTCACATTTGGACTCCACCAAATGTGGGTCTTTCTTTGTTGTGGCAGTTCTCATGAGAGCCAGTTTCATCATAGCGACTGCACTTGAAAAAACTTTCAAACTTCTTGAAATGTTCCGGATTGACTGTTCATGTCTTAAAGTAATGATGGACTGTTATTTCTCTTTTCATATTTGATCTGTTCTTGCCATAATATGGACTTGATCTTTTACCAAATAGGGCTATCTTCTGTATACCACCCCTACCTAGTCACAACACAACTGATTGGCTCAAACGCATTAAGAAGGAAAGAAATTCAACAAATTAACTTTTAACAAGGCACACCTGTTAATTGAAATCCATTCCAGGTGAATACCTCATGAAGCTGGTTGAGAGAATGCCAAGACTCAGCAAAGCGGTCATCGAGGTAAAGGGTGACTATCTCAAATATAAAATAAATGTTAACTTGTTTAACACTGCCATGAAGTATCAAATCAATGTCATGAAGTATCAAATCAAATCAAACTTGATTTGTTACATGCACCGAATACAACAGGTGTAGTAGACCTTACCGTGAAATGCTTACTTACAAGCCCTTAACCAACAATGCAGTTCAAGAAAGAGTTAAGAAAATATTTACAAATAAACTAAAGTAAAAAATAATAAAAAGTAACAGAATAAAATAACAATAACAAGGCTATATACAGGGGTACTGGTACTGAGTCAATGTGGAGGCTATATACAGGGGGTACCGGTACCGAGTCAATGTGGAGGCTATATACAGGGGTACCGTACCGAGTCAATGTGGAGGCTATATACAGGGGGTACTGGTACCGAGTCAATGTGGAGGCTATATACAGGGGTACTGGTACCGAGTCAATGTGGAGGCTATATACAGGGGTACTGGTACCGAGCCAATGTGGAGGCTATATACAGGGGTACCGGTACCGAGTCAATGTGGAGGCTATATACAGGGGTACTGGTACCGAGTCAATGTGGAGGCTATATACAGGGGGTACCGGTGCCGAGTCAATGTGGAGGCTATATGCAGGGGGTACTGGTACCGAGTCAATGTGGAGGCTATATACAGGGGTACTGGTACCGAGTCAATGTGCGGGGGTACAGGTTAGTCGAGGTAATTTGTACATGTAGGTAGGGGTAAAGTGACTATGCATAGATAATAAACAGTCTCATGGGTTGGGGGTAGAAGGTGTTAAGGAGCCTTTTGGTCCTAGACTTGGCGTTCCGGAACCGCTTGCCGTGCGGTAGCAGAGAGAACAGTCTATGACTTGGGTGACTGGAGACTTTGACAATGTTTTGGGCCTTTCCTCTGACACTGCCTAGTATATAGGTCCTGGATGACAGGAAGCTTGGCCCCAGTGATGTACTAGGCCGTACGCACAACTCTCTGTAGCGCCTTACGATCAGATGCCGAGGAGTTGCCATACCAGGCGGTGATGCAACCGGTCAGGATGCTCTCAATGGTGCAGCTGTAGAACCTTTTGAAGATCTGGGGACTCATGCCAAATCTTTTCAGTCTCCTGAGGGGAAAAGGTGTTGTCGTGCCCTCTTCACAACTGTCTTGGTGTGTTTGGACCATTATAGTTTGTTGGTGATGTGGACACCAAGGAACTTGAAACTCTCGACACGCTCCACTACAGTCTCGTCGATGTTAATGGAGGCCTGTTCGGCCCGCCTTTTCCTGTAGTACACAATTAGCTTCTTTGTCTTGCTCACATTGAGGGAGAGGTTGTTGTCCTGGCACCACACTGCCAGGTCTCTGACCTCCTCCCTGCAAACTGTCTCATCGTTGTGGGTAGTCAGGCCTACCACTGTTGTGTCGTCAGCAAACTTAATGATGGTGTTGGAGTCGTGTTTGGCCACGCAGTCGTGGGTGATCATGGAGTACAGGAGGGGACTAAGCACGCACCCTGAGGGGCCCCAGTGTTGAGGATCAGCGTGGCAGACGTATTGTTACCTACCCTTACCACCTGGGGACGGCCCGTCAGAAAGCCCAGGATCCAGTTGCAGACGGAGGTGTTTAGTCCTAGGATCCTTAGCTTAGTGATGAATTTTGTTTGCACTATGGTGTTGAACGCTGAGCTGTGTCTGACTCCTTAAGATAAGCCACACCCATCAAGCCCCACCCCTTTCACCTTTATGCCACACCCCTCCTATCTGCACACCTCTCTCAGCACTTGGTCGTGTTCCAGGCTGACTACATTTCAGACGCCTGACAGATCTCACAACACCTTGATAGGTGTTTTAAATGTCTGCTAACCACATCATATGATCAACAATCTGATGCCTGACTCCAGTCGATGATGTGGTACTCAGCCATTGTTTGGTGAAACGTAAAGTCTGCAATGTAGTCGACCTGGTAAGCGAACAAAGTCTTCAGACAGGTGACGTCACACTTACGTGGCGCTATTCCCTTACATAAGTTACACAACCTAAGTTAGCTAAGTTAGACAACTACATATCACAGTTACTTGACTGACTAAATCGGACATAAGACAATTCTGTCAACCCTCTTATCATTTTGAATAAGAGTTAGAGTGAGGATTAGAGGTAATAAGGATTAGTCCGTGTCGAATAGTAAGGCTGGGATACATTCAAACCTGCCATAGAGACAGAATCATTGGATCACTTGTTTTGGTTTTTGGTCGCAGGTTCAGGAATGGCTGAAGAATTGGAGCATTTACTTGGAACTAACTCTGGAAATAGCACTGCTAGGTGATTTGAAAAGTCATAGTCAATCGATCAATAATATATATTGAACAAAAATATAAACAAAACATGTAAAGTGTTGGTCCCATGTTTCATGAGCTGAAATAAAAGATCCCAGAAATGTTCCATATGCACAAAAAGCTTATTTCTCTCATATTTTGTGCACAAATGTGTTAACATCCCTATTAGTGAGCATTTATTCTTTTTCAAGATAATCCATCCATTTGACAGATGTGGCATATCAAGAAGCAGATTAAACAGAATGATCATTACACAGGTGCACCTTGTGCCGGGGACACTAAAATGTGCCATTTTGTAACACAACACAATGCCACAGATGTCTCAAGTTTTGAGGGAGCGAGCAATTGGCATGCTGTGACTGCAGGAATGTTCACCAGAGCTGTTGCCAGAGAATTGAATATTCCTTTCTCTACCATAAGCTGCATCCAACCGGCCTCACAACCACAGACCACGTGTAACCACGCCAGCCCAGGACCTCCACATCCAGCTTCTTCACCTGTGGGATCGTCTGAGACCAGCCACCAGGACAGCTGATGAAATTGAGGAGTATTTCTGTGTGTAATAAATCCCTTTTGTGTGGAAAACTCATTCTGATTGGCTGGGCCTGGCTCCCACTGGTTGAATCAATGTTGTTTCCACGTCATTTCAATTAAATTACGTTGAACCAACATGGAATAGACATTAAATTGACATCTGTGTCCAGTGAGCTGGTAGTAGTAGTTGGTTAAGACAATTTGACCATTGGAAAAAGAACTACTGCATAAATACTGCAATGCGGGTTTTATTGAATTGAGTCCAAAGTGTTAATGAAATTATAATTACTATAAACTCGGTTTAGGGTGGGGACGGTTTGAATTCCCCAAGCAATCAACCTAACCTGGCTCTTACATATTGTCCACAAGACAAACTTACACCCCTTCCCTCACTTCCTTACTTAGGCAGGGATTTAAGTTGCCCCTTTCTGCAATTAAATGACCGAGCTGCCTCATGGGTGGAATGTTATTAATATTTTAATAATTTCATAATTAATAAACTTTTTCTTTTTTTTTTACACAGAAAATCTGGTGTTTCTATGTCAAACGGTTTTGTTATATTTCAGTCTTCTGTGATGCACAGTATATACAGTGTCATGTTGGAATGCAAACTCCAATTGAATACATTTAAATTCTATATCTGACATCTTGCAGGTATCTTCTTTTTTGTGAGGTATATACTTTTTGTTCAAAGTGGATTTGTTTAAGACTACCAAGAAACACTTGTGTGGCCGATTTTGCCCACTGCAGTAAATGGATTAAAGGTGCGTTGTTGACAAGGGCATTGCACTGTCGACAATGCACCTCTTAAAGGCAATGTTCTCGAAGCTTGTGGAGATCACATTCATTGTAAACACTGTAGATTTTCGGGTTTAAGTTTAAATAAGAGGTTTGCGCAGGACTGGTTTCTTCATCCCACTCCTACTGCTTTTGCACGCTCCCACTGGCTTCTTGTCTGACTCCCACCCGCTCCTGCAAGAACTGGTCCCGAACCTGACCACAGTCCTGCAATGTTATTTTAGGTGTATGTTACACAGCTTACACAGCAGTTTTGCCGGCCTAGGCAAGATCAAAATGCGCGAAAATAGCCTAAGAAATATGAGAATGAAGTACCATTGATTTTGGGCCTAGTGCTGAGCGATTAGTCCTTTTTTGAGGTCAGTTCGTTTAAAAAACTAAATGTTAACGGTTTTCGGTGTCGATTATATATATATATATTTTTTTTCTCATTAAATGCATTATGAAATATGACCTTTCAATTATTTACAGCTTTTTAAATTTAAATTCCAAAGCCACGTATTGAGAACATTCAATTGCCAAAACATTAAAAACAGTCCATTGTCTCTAACAACTCAGAATGAAGCAATTAATAAGAGCCCCATGATAGTAGTGAAGGCCCATTACTGCTTATCACTTATTATTAACCATCATCTATTCACATGACTTTATTTAAATAAAATATTTCAGTTGTGTATATTACTCTATTATTTAATTTCATCATCTCATCTCTGCTCAGACAGCAACAGCCAGAGAACCATCTAATGTAATTTCTGTTCTCCCCAACGAGCCAAGTTCTCCTTGGCTAGCGAAAAGGCGAGACGTCGGGAAGTATAACTATACACCCCAAGAATATGCTGCAATGGATTCTGGTCATTGTCTGCCGGGAAGTGAATTTCTGGTCCAAATTACTAGGTTTAATATTTGCCTATTAAAAACTAAATTCTCTGCAGCGTTTTTGATTTGACGTCTTTCGTGCTTGATAGGATTTATCTCTAGAGAAACTGCGCGTTGAGCTCATAAAAATGAACTACGCCATTTAACCGACGTTGGTCAATTAGTTGTTTAATATTCGGGGGAAAAAAACGACATTTCGGTTAATTGCTTATTGGGCTATATCAGCCAATAGGCTAGACGTAGTTTGAAAGAGAGCCAGAGTTGGGTTGAAATAGAATAGGAGAGTAGACACGTGCACTTCGCTAGAACTACGTTGTGCATAACTTTTAGCAGGCAGAGACAAATAAATGTGTTATCAATACTTAATAGCTAGTCAATGTAGAAACCGAAACTATCGCCTGTCATACTTCGGAAGTTAATGTAATTGGCAAGACAACTGCCTCGGGCTTTCCCCCATGCATATAGCCTACGGGCTATTTAATTGAGACACCACATATAAGCGCACTTGATCTCGAAAGCCCAACAAAAGGGGAATACTGCTATCTAACGTAATTTACCTTTAAAAGTCAGGTGCAATGCGTTTGCCGATAAGGTGCATTGGACTGACTCCCGGCCTTACTTCCTCTACAACTTGACATCCGGATATTCTCTGTCCTGTAAATACTTTCATTCCATTTACAGGGTTGTTAGAGTATACTGTGTGTACATGTCATTTATTTAAAAAAAAGTGTTCGGCTTCGCTAAGAGGCGTTGTTGAGACATACAATTAAATCTGAGTACCACCCAACACGCTTTACAAAGATGAATGTTGTAAAAATATAAACATACATGGGAAATGTAATGGTTATTATAATAAATATTGTACATTTTGATGACATTTACATAGAATAATTATCTGCAATTAATTCAGGGAATGAGACTGACATACTAGAGGAGAATGAAGAGGGGGTGGAGGAGAGAAGGGAGGGGAGGAAAGTGGAATGAGCACATCATGGAAAATGTGATTTTAGCCCACTTATGACTTATGCAGACTAACATATATATGTTTGGAAAACCACTGAATGCATAATAAAGATGCCTACAGACACATATACATGCATGCCTGCCTGCCTTACACACCACACACACACAGAGAGAGAGCGAGAGAGAGAGAGAGAGGCATAAATACACATGCACCCTCTCCCCGCCCTCCCTCGCTCTTTCTCTCATCTCTCATGCACAGGAGTAAATTGCAGAATGAACAAATGTCTGGTGCATTCTCTCAGACACACGAGCGCGCACCATAGTCTGCATGCACACACAATGATGACACACCCACTTTAAACCGCACATGCAGTGCATACTGTACACTACAGACTGGCTACTGTACACTACAGATAGCAAAATATGAACAAAATCACATAGAAACCGCATGCTATCCACCTAGGCCTACCTGATCTTATTGAGTGACATGAAACATTATCCTTAACATTTTGCTTTTCTTGATCACAATTCCAAATATTACAGAAAATGCAACGTGCGAGAAAAGAGAACACAAGTTCAGTAAACTACGATTAAAATCTCCACCCAGAATTCGCCAAATTGTCTTGGTAAACGGTAACGGTAAAATTAGGCTACAGACCACGCCGTGGGATGTCAAACTGCGCTCTTGTGCTTGCTATGTTGCTACCTCGCCTCTCTCTCCCTCTTTTGTTCAACGGCGCTGCAAGATTGGGGGGGCAGGAAACTCCGGTGCCTGGAGGCGGGTAGAAAGGAGGGGAGAGAGGGAGAAGTCGACGCAGCACATGCTTTCGCTCGCTTATCTCTCTCGCACTGCTTTCCTTTATTTATTTATTTGATCTCAGGCTCTATTTCGCTGATGGGGAAAATAGGATACCAACGCGCCACTTGCGCCGTCCACATACCGGTTTCGTTAGTCATACCCCTCAAGCGATCCTTTGCCGCTGGTGCACTGACCGATTTATGTTAGCCAATATTTATTCCTATAATCATGTGGTCAATATTGTTGACAGTATTAAGCCAGCAATTGAAAATACAGTGCATGCTTGGCTATTATTTGGTCATGTCTGGCCCAACTTTGCTCATCGCACGTGAAGTGGAGATTTTCAGTACCAGCCAGGCCGAGCCATGAGGGATACTTTAGTGTTGTATGCTAGCGACGTCCTGTGGACAGAAGTGTAGGCCAAGTTAAACTGGGTCTGTTTGCTCTTTGGACAAACAAAATATTTGATCACGTTACCAGTTAACGTTACCTTCAACTAAACCCCATTTTGTTCTACGTATATTACCTGGTCACATATGCATTGGGATTGTCGAAAATAGGCTATCAAATTGAGGGGGAAATCTGTGCTAAAATCTCCAGTAGTCCTCTAATAAAAACGTAATCAGTATCAAATCATTGATTAAAGGTGCAATCGGTAAGATGTGTAATGTTGTCCAATGGTCATTTCAATTAATGATATGGTACAATTTGAGTCAGATTTTTCAAACTCTGTAATAGATAAATCAGGCCAGAGCATGTGGCTTCATGTTGTTTTTATTAGTTACTACTGAATAAACGCAAACTGTAGATGAAGAGTTCGATGCATGGTATGGTGGTCATTGCAAAAAATATGATTTATTCAAATAGATTGAGACATTATCCAGTGTGTGATGTATCCATTGTTCTTTCTGTACACACAAACGGAAGAATTGGCACTCAATGTTTTGGGGAAAGTTCATGCTTTAATTCCTTTGATAAATGGACCAAGAAATGAATGAAAGAAATTTGCATAAACCTCAAACAAGGAAAGATTCCTTTTACTATCAAGCATTCTGGTTAGTGGAGATATGCAACACATGGAGTTGGACAGCACTTTATATGGCAGACGGCACCAAACAGATGAGTAAAAAAAAAAAAGCATGTAAACCAAGGGAATGTTCACTTGGGCGTCTTTAGACACACACACACACACACACACACACACACACACACACACACACACACACACACACACACACACACACACACACACACACACACACACACACACACACACACACACACACACACACACACACACACACCTTAAATGGTCAGTTACTACATCAGACATAATGGATAAACAACCAGAAATCACACATCTGTAGGGGATGCTTTCAGACTAGACATTCTCTTCTTGTCGACATTCTCCTCCTTTTCCTATTCTCTTCCTCCTCTCACTGGCCCGGGCTCTGAGATAGAGCTCCCAGAAGGCCGTTGGCCGTGCTGAAGAGGTTGATGGGAGAAGAGCCGTCTGTGATCAGGGTGGACTTCAAACCCAGAGACTGGAGCAGCTTGACCTAGGGGAGGGGAGGGGAGGGGAGGACAAAAAGCGAGAGAGATTATATATCAAATATGATAATTGTTCCTTTCCGGTATAACTGATTGAAGAAGATCCAGTGTTCCAGTTCCAATATCTTAAACGGTGTCTTATACATCCTGATAATGTTTTGTCACGCTAAGATAGCTAATTTATTTAAATTGCGATTGGACGGGAGAAAGACAGACCTGCTCTGTGAAACGTAAAGTAAAACGTTATACAGAACGGTTCTGACCCGAGCAAAGAGCTCAAGGATTCTCCAGGTGCCATTTTTATTCAGACAAAATGTATTGTGTGGCACAAATATGACAGTGTTACGGTGTGTCAGGAGTTATGTACCTGTAGCTCGGGGCCGGCTCTGGCCATCTCCTGCAGGGTGTCGGCACCGATACTCTCCACCAGCTGTTTAAAGCGGTTGCTCTCGATCTCAGCCAGCTTCTGATGTTTCTCCACTTCCAAACGATCCATCTCTGACTTATAGTTTAGCTCTTGCTCCCTCGCCTTGGACAGACGGTTCAGCTCGCCCTCCTGCACACACACAATTACAGGTCAGCTACACATAGTATGTGAACCTTTCAGAATTACACAATGTAGAACACCTTCAAACATTCAGCAAACAAAACAGACCCACACACACACACAGGTCAGCAATTACAGGTGAACTACTGGTTGTTTCAGAATGAAACCATGTAGAACACACAGCAAGAGGATATGTACAGCCTCAATCCTCTGGGCCTCAGCCTTCAGTTTAGCCTCGTTGACTGCTGCCTCTCCCTGGATATAGGCTGCCTCTGCTCTGGCCTGGGCCTCTGCCTTGGCTGCCCCTGTACTCTCCACCGCCGCACTGCAACACACAACGACACACTGTTAGATGGTTAAGGTCGGAAAAACGGATCCTAGTGCTGTACCTTGGGGAAACTTCTTCACCCCAGCGCCACATATCTAACCTCCGCATTCACACAACTCACAATAGCATTATGTTAGGATCTCTGATCTAAAATCTTACTCGATGCAACTTCACAGTCACACTACTAAGAACAGCATGATGCTAACTCGAGCCATGCTAATTCTAGTCTCTTGCCATATCATTTTCCCATCAACGATGCTAACGTGTGTTAGCGTTATGCTAATGCTATCCCCCCTACCATTACATTTCCCATAAGCGATGCTAACATTCGTTAGTGTTAGCGGCAGAGCATTAGTGGTCACCTGAGGGCCTCCAGCTCCAACAGCTCTTTCCTGGTCTTCTCCGCCTCCGCCTGGTCTGTGATCCTCTGCCTCTCAGACGACCACGTGCCTCCTGCTCGAGACGCTCTGCCTCATGGCTGTAGGGAGAGGGAGGGGAGAGAGAAGTTAATACTTACCCAATTGGCAAAAACAACCCAATCTGAAGATGAACTCTGTGTGTCTTTCTGGTGGCAGGTAGCCTAGCAATTGAGAGGGTTGGCCAGTAATCAAAAAAAGGTCACTAGTTTGAATCCCGTAGCCCTGAATCGCTCCTGTAAGTGTGTGTGTGTGTGTGCACATGCGTGTTTGTCAATGACATATGGACAAAGCCATCGATCACGAGCCATTCATTCCATGTGAAGGCGCATTTGAAGCCAAACTAAGTCTTAAGGTGGTGCCTCATGGAGACATAACATGTGCAGCTTGAGCTACTCCAAGTAGTAAGTTGCAGGCTAGCTCAGTGCTGCCCACTCTCATTAAATAACTCAAGTTGAAGGCAGACAGGTGTACTGTAGGCCGCCATTAGCAAACAAATTATTCTTATAATAATGAGATTTTAAAATAAATCGGTTCAAGTAAACATATCTAGTGTATTAGAAGTCATGATTGTCTTCAAATTTTGTATACAAAGATAGACATTTTTCCATTCACTATAATGGGGGGGGGGAATCCTATTTTATGCTAACAATTCCTGCATTACCATGTTCGGCCTTGAACTTCGATGGCTTCAGAGGGGAAACCCCCCCCGTGTGTGCACGCGCATCTTGTGTCCTACCGTGCGGCAGCCTCCTGGGAGTTGGTGGTGATCTCGATGGCCAGCTGGACACTCTTCTGCAGGGAGTCTCTGGTCCTCTGGTCCACCGGCTCCACTGACTGGATGTCCACACTGCTGATGACCAGACTGTTCTGGTGGAAGCGCAGGCTGGGACGCACTGCCAGCTTGTCATCAAAGCCAAACACAGAGGAGCAGATGATCCGGTTGGAGTTCTGTAGAGTGGAGGGCGTTAAAGAAGAGGTTAAAGCGTGGGGGTGTTATTGTTGTCTTTGAATCAATTGGCTTGCGGTTTCCATGGGCCTACCTAAACTACAACCGCTCAGGGCTGGAGGCCATGTAGAATTTAAAAGTGTGTTGAAAAGGAAGAAGAGTGCAGATTTAGATGACCGAAGTGTGTGGACGGACCTTGTGAAAGTCGTCAAACTGCACGGAGGCGACGGCTCCTCTGACGCGGGAGGCGATGGCTTTACAGGCGTCGCCCACAAAGTCTGGTACCGAGAACAGAGCCGCAGCCTGGGACGGGTCCGCGGGAGACTTCAGGTCAAAGTGCCTGTGAGTGAGTGAGTGAGTGAGAGATTAAATGCATCAGCTGGCCTACAGACTAGACTAGGGACACAGAGAGACAGACCAAATCGCAGAGGATTCTCAAGCACACACACCCCCCCCCCACACAAACCCTACCAGTTGTAGCTGAGCTGCAGCTGCAGGCGTGCGTGGTCGGCCGTCTCTATGGTGATGATGTCAGTGAAGAAGTCCGGCCCCAGCAGCAGACATACGGCCTTGATGACATTGGTCCTCTTGGGCTTGTCCCCCGACAGGGAAAGCACGGTGAACTGCTCATCAGGACCCAACATTACCATCTCTGGCCCAAACACCACCCTGAGAGGGGAGGGAGGGAGGAGAGAGGGAAAGAGAGGAGAGGGGATGGGAAGAGAGAGGAGGGCGAAAGGGAAAAGTTAACACTAGGGGCCCAATGTTGCTCTGGTTAAAAGTAGTGCACTATATAGGGAATAGGGTGCCATTTGGAATGCAGCCTAGTTTTATGGGTCGTTTCTGGACAGGGCCAGTGTCATTGTCCCTCCACGTCCGTCTGCCTGTCAGCCATGTTTACCTGGCCTTCTTCTCCCTGTAGTCGTAGACCTGCACGGCAGCGTTGTGGGGAACCCTGTACGACACCACCTCAGTCTTGTCCCGGGCCGTCATCTCCACTTCCTTTCTGCGGTCCGAGCGGTCAGCCAGGGGATCCTTTGTGGAGGTCAGGAGGGTCTCAACATTCTGAGGCAGATTCTTCGCCCACAGCTCCTCATCCTGCGTCAGCATGTAAGTGTGGCCAATCACAGCACGTACCTAGAGCCAGGCAGCCAATGGGGGGGGATTTAAGGTTGTTAAATAACAGGTGAATGGATTCCCTGGATCATTTGAATCAGGTGTTTTAGTGTATGTCCTAAATGTCCCCCCTACAGTAAGACTAGTATTACATGATTAAATCTGAAATCATTTCTCCCCAAGCTGTTTAGAGGCATTTAACACCATTCTGCATTTGCACCATATATTTTCCCAACATTAAAATCAGTTAAAAATGTTGTTTTCATTCAGTTACAAAAGTAACAGTCCTGACCGAGCCCCATATGCGAGAGGACCGCAGGCGCTTCGCGGTTATAATGTGGCCACGCTGTCTGTACGCACAAAATTAAAAAAATAAAAATAAAATCACAGGATATTTATAGCTCGATGAAACAGTTCTGCTTTGCTCTATACGTAATAATCGTCCAAATAAAAACCATTTCTACCCTCATTGCATCAAATACATGACATGACCAAAAGTCTGGACACCTGCTAGTTTTAACATCTCATTGCCAAATCATGGGCATTAATATGGAGTTGGTCCCCCTTTTGCTGCTACAATAGCCTCCACTCTTCTGGGAAGGCTTTCCACTAGATGTTGAAACATTGCTGCGGGGACTTGCTTCCATTCAGCCACAAGAGCATTAGTGAGGTCAGGCACTGATGTTGGGCGACAAGGCCTGGCTCGCAGTCGGCGTTCCTATTTATCCCAAAGGTTGTTCGATGGATTTGAGGTGAGTCAAGTTCTTCCACACCGATCTCGACAAACCATTTCTGTATGGACCTCGCTTTGTGCACAGGGGCATTGTCATGCTGAAACAGGAAAGGGCCTTCCCCAAACTGTTGCCACAAAGTTGGAAGCACGGAATCATCTAGAATGACATTGTATGCTGTAGCGTTGTTCTATTTTATTCTGTTAACTTAATATAAAATAGGTGTGCCTTGACTGTGATAAGGGCTCGGGAAACAAGAGCATCTTGTCTGCTAAATTAACGAAAACAAGGCTATGCCATTGAACAGCCACAGGCTTCTACAAGCAAGTGCAACTGCTGAGGCTACTGCCTTTTGAAGATTGTGTTCCACAATATAATATAACCAGTTGATATTACGGTTTCAATAAATTAATCTTAATGGCAGTTTTCAATTGACTGAATATACTGTATATGGGGCAATTTAGCCATTAGGATTGGTTATCTGTAATGTTATGATAAATGAGCCATTGTTGCACACTGTTGGCAGCTAGATATATGCACACATTTTGTTTTCTGGCCTTGTGTTTAAAAATAAATTCTAATAATTTGAGTACTCGAGTTCAATATAATTTCTTGAGGCAGAACCTAATAAGTAGTACTCTGTTCATATGGATTCCCCCTTTGAAGAAACTATGTGGAATTGCAGGAAATGTTTTTTTTTTTTATTATTAAAGAAAGAAAAAAGTGTTTGACAGTCAGGTGCCCAAAGCACTATAGAGAATCAGCCAGGTCACACCAGATCCACTGCAGTATTAGACGTTTAATCGTTGCTTAAAATGTCGCAACATTTCTGCATGTGCCATTTCTGAAAATACAATTTTAAAAATATTTTTTTTAAAAGTATATATATATATTTTTTTTTAAATCGGCGCACATACAAAAATGTTGTACTTGGCGTACACCATACTATAAATATGCATGTTTCTCGTTATAAAATCAGACCGGTTGTAAAAACTCTGCGTGCGTGAACAAGCATTAAAACTCAGCCTGGAAAACGACCTCCATTCAACCTTTTGACACCGCAAAAGGACAGTGACAAAATGGTTGTGGACCTGTCAGCAGAACGTTTGAATTCAACAATGTTTAGCCTCGACTTTTCCCCAACCTAAACATGGACTGCCCGCACATTCTGAAACAGTGTCTACGCCTGGCTACTAGGTCCAATTAAATGAGAGATTCACATGGTAATTGGTTGTATGGCTACGACGGGAATATGAACTCAGCACAGCCAGAAAAGATGAGGAATTTATTCTGCAATGGTTGTGAAGATAAAATAAAATAATTTCTAGGTCTTAATTATTTTAGTTTTTTTTTTTTATAATTCAAATGATTTTTGCTCTTCTCGGTAACGGCAAACGGCTGAATTCTTGTTTGTTATTTCCTGCTTTTCATTTTCATCATATCCCACATTTGCACAAAATAGCCTACTCACTTGCAATACAATATTTCAACCACTAGCAGATGTGCATACGCATGGTCTAAAGTTTGCGGGGAGGTGAGCATATTCTCACGTCAAGATTTTTGAAATATAAAAAAATGCCAACTGTTGAGTGAAAATTGGAGCACGCACATGTCGGGGTGTATTTTGTACGTACACATAAATGAGGCCCCTGTTCCACAAGACATGGAGGGATACTGTCCACTAGGGGCAATGTGAGCACCTATTACCATTACCATCTGGTTAAACTGTGAGCAACAGCTCTGAAGATGATCGGTTCAATCTCAACCCTTTCCTGACCCAGTCGGAATTAATGTGAAGAAAAAAATGTACTGTCATGTTCAGGTTAACCCTATCCCAAAATGATTGCCTAAACTTAACGGTCAAGTTGCCATTTGGGACGTAGCCCCTGTCTTCAAACATTCCGCTGGGTAAAAACTCACCTTTCCTGTTTTGATGTCTCGGACATAGATCCCTTCGTTCTCGTCCAATGGGATGGCATGTCGCCGTAGCATCACCTCCACGGCAGCCGGGGGGACGTACTCGATTGGTCCGCGTAGCATCCAGCGGTCACCGGGGCGACGTTGGACTCCACCCCTCCGGGAGAGCTTGGCCCTCTCCTCCTCCCCCTCATCCTCCTCTTCCTCCTGCTATCAGAGAGGAGAGGGAGAGAGAGAGGAGGGACAGAGAGATAAGGAGAGGGAGGGAAAGTGAGAGAGAAAGAGTGAGACAGTGTGAAAGCACCAAATGTACATTGAATGGATTGTGTACCAGCCAAACCAGACAGTCCTGTTTAGGACCGTCGTTGTATTTGACCAAGGTGCATTTGTGTCCCCACCCATCTGCATTTCAATTCTTCCAACCTTCCCTCACCTCCTGTGTATCGTTGAAGGCCTCTACGGCCCTCAGCACCAGGCCCTCCTCCTCAGAGAGAATGTAAACATCCTGGATGCCCTCCTCTAAGTGCTCCCCTGGCTGCAGGAAGAACGAACGTTCCCCCTGGGAGGAGGAGAGGAGAGGGTTAAATGAAAGCTCATTGGGGAAGTGACTAAAAGCTACAAAGGCCAATTAATGAACAAAACAGAAGTCACTGAACTTCCTCAAAAAGTGTGTAAAACACCAACGAGGGACCACACAAACAAGTGACCACACAAACAAGTGACCACACAAACAAGTGACCAGACAAACAAGTGACCAGACAAAAGGCGTGAAAGACGGAGCTCTCGTTCAGTCTCACCTTGACCACCCTCTTCTGACCCAGCTGTGGTTTACCGTCTGGTCCCACCGGGTCCAGGATCACACAGTACTGACGGCTGCTCAGCGTGGTCACGTTGACCACTCCCACCACTTCCTCGGCAACAGACGGGATGTGTGCCTCCCGCTCCGCCATGGTAACGAGCCACTCTTCCCCAGTGCGCCTGTCCCGCCCCCCGGCGTCACGGAATGGCCGCATTGCTCGCACGTGCAGTGCTTTCTGAGAGTGGGGGGGAACCATCAACTCATTTAGACAGGTCCTACGAAACATAAGACTAATAAAATGTATTTTCAAAAGAGTAGAAGAGCATATAGAGTTTAATTAGGCCTATGTTACAGGTCAGTGCAGCCATGGCTGCGCCATTCAAATCAATAGTCCGTTGTTTTGTTTATTAAAAACAGACCTACCTATCCAGTCAGACATATTATATAGTAATAATATAACAGAATAAAATACAAATAACATTTTTCTCACGGGGATGTGTGGAACCAATGTTATATAAAAATACAAATAAAAAATAATATTTTGAAACAATAATTCTTTAAATCCACATTTCAGCCCTTTCCTAACATTCACTCCACCTCGTTAGGGAGCAGGCGTAGGATCTGATCATCATGATACAGATAGAAAACAATAGGCCCACTCTTGATTTAGGCTACATTATTGCATGCCCAGTGGCGACCCGTCATTCAGGGCTGCCCCACTTGTTTTGAGCCCCACATTTTGGCAATAATACAAGAGAGATAAAGGAGAGAGAAGGAAGGTGAGTGATAGGTCAAAGAGAGGAGAGAAAGATAGAAGGAGAGAGAAGCGAGGAGTAAGTGATAGGTAAAGTGTAAGAGAGAAGGAGGGAGGGGGGATTCTAGATAAAGTGAGGGCGAGAGAGGTGTTACCTTGTCAGTGAGGATGAAAGCGTTGACGATGTCGAGGACCTCCTCATGAGCCCCTGGTAGATACGCCCCCACCTTTCTCACCTGCCACTCCTCACCTGGACACACACACACACACACACACACACACACACACACACACACACACACACACACACACACACACACACAGCTAGGTAGGTGTGTGTGCGCACATCTGTGTATGATAGCGATACATCTGCTACCTGTGTACATACATTATATGTACAATAAAAAATATGAAATACAGTATTTGTGTCTCACCAGTGACCCTGCGGACTCCGCCCCTGTCCACGCCCTCCTTGCGCGCTCGGAGGCGGATGGCCTGGTTCTCTCTGATCACCGTGGCCTTGATGGTTTCCAGCACCGCCACCTCCTTCCTGGGGATGTACGTCCCTATGGGTGGGGGTGGGGGGGGGGCAGAGGTTAGGGGTCAGGGGTTAAAGAAGCATTATTAGGCAACCAGGCTGTGTTTAGAATCGGGTACTACATACCGTTTGGAATATACTACGTTTCTTGCATACTACTTTCTTCTACTACTTGTTTTTTTGGACTTTGATTATATTGGTATTATACTGCACTGTTGAGAGCTCTCAATCATGTATTTCCTCACACCTTTTACACCTGCTGTAAACTGTGCACGTGATGAATCAAATTGGATTTGACTTCAGCAAGTTAAATTATAAACAAATTGAAGGAGCACTAGCTATCTCGTTAAAACAATGCTCTGATTTGGTCCCAAAAAATATATGCATTGATCAATATCAATATGACCACTGTAAGGACCCAAGGAAAGTTGTAATGGATGTGTTAGGAGTTGAACCCAGAGAACTCACCTGGCCCTTCGAACAGCCACTCATCTCCGGCAACCCTCTTCTCTCCTCCCGCGTCCTCAAAGTCCAGCAAAGCCTGCAGGCGCAGAGCAGTGTCTGGGTAGACGATCTGCAGTGCTGTCATGTTCTGGGAGTGGGTGGGGACAGAGGAAAAAAAAACATAATTGCTTTAACTCTCCAAACTTCTAATGCCTAGGCTTTAACTCCGCAGGCTAACACAGTTGTGGCATGCAGGAGAACGGGGCTAGCACCCAGGTCCCAGACAGTTATAGTATCTATCCAAGTGAATGCCTACGCTTTAGCTCAATGGGATCATAATGGAGGGGTTTCAGTGAACCACACTTGTGTGCTGAGTAACCTCTGCTCGGACACCTGAAGACTTGCATTAGCACCCTGCACTGCTAACACCTAGGCTTTAGCGCTGACGGGTAACAGACAGACAGACAGTACCTGCTGGATCTCCTCTCCGGGGTAGAGGGGGAAAGGGTCCTGGGTGAGCCGGATCTCCAGGTCAGCATGGCGAAGCTTGGCCTGTCCCGATGGGTCAAAGAGCACCTGTCCGTTGTCGTCGCGGGCGACGGGGTTGAGCACCACGCAGTAGTGGCGAGGAGGGACCATGGTCATTCGCTCGGGGGAGAACAGCACTCTGGGAAGGAGGGGACGATACAGTCACCTAGTGACTGACACACTAATCGACACCGATTCTGTACATCAAATTGTATTTGTTACATGCGCCCGGATACAACAGGTACCTTACAGTGAAATGCTTACTTACAGCCCTTAACCAACAATGTTTTAAGAAAAATAGGTGTTAAAAAAATTACAAATAACTAATCATTAAAGAGCAGCAGTAAAATAACAGTAGCGAGGCAATATACAGGGGGTACCGGTACAGAGTCAATGTGCACATGAATGTATAGTTAAAGTGACTACGCATAGATAATAAACAGAGTAGCAGCAGCAGAAAGGGGGGTGTAAAAGCTGTCTAGAAGCCTCTTAGACCTAGACTTGGCACTCCGGTACCGCTTGCCGTGTGGTAGCAGAGAGAACAGTCTATGGCTAGGGTGGCTGAAGTCTGACAATTTTTAGGGCCTTCATCTGACACCGCCTGGTATAGAGGTCCTGGATGGCAGGAAGCTTGGCCCCAGTGATGTACTGGGTGGTACGCACTGTCCTCTGTAGTGCCTTGCGGTCGGAGGCCAAGCAGTTGCTATACCAGGTAGTGATGCAATCAGTCAGGATGCTCTTGATGGTGCAGCTGTAGAACTTAGGGATCTGAGAACCCATGCCAAATCTTTTCAGTCTCCTAAGGGCGAATAGGCTTTGTTGTGCCCTCTTCATGACTGTCTTGGTGTGTTTGGACCATGATAGTTTGTTGGTGATGTGGACACCAAGGAACTTGAAACTCTCAACCTGCTCCACTACAGCCCCATCAATGAGAATGGGGGCGTGTTCGGCCCTCCTTTTCCTGTAGTTCACAATCATCTCCTTTGTCTTGATCACATGAAGGGAGAGGTTGTTATCCTGGCACTACATGGCCAGGTCTCTGTCTCATCGTTGTTGGTGATCAGGCCTGTTGCGTCATCAGCAAACTTAATGATGGTGTTGGAGTCGTGCCTGGCCATGCACTCATGAGTGAACAGGGAGTAAAGGAGGGGACTGAGCATGCACCCCTGAGGGGCCCCAGTGTTGAGGATCAGTATGGCAGATGTGTTGTTACCTACCCTTACCACCTGGGAGCGGCATGTCAGGAAGTCCAGGATCCAGTTGCAGAGGGAGGTGTTTAGTCCCAGGGTCCTTAGCTTATTGATGAGCTTTGAGGATACTATGGTGTTGAACGCTGAGCTGTAGTCAATGAATAGCATTCTTAAGTAGGTGTTCCTTTTGTCCAAGTGTGAAAGGGCAGTGTGGAGTGCAATAAAGATTGCATCATCTGTGGATCTGTTGGGGCGGTATGCAAATTGGAATGGGTCTAGGGTTTCTGGGATAATTGTGTTGATGTGAGCCATGACCAGCCTTTCAATGCACTTCATGACTACGGACGTGCGTGCTACGGGTCGGTAGTCATTTAGGCAGGTTACCTCAGTGTTCTTTGGCACAGGGACTATGGTGGTCTGCTTGAAACATGTGTGTATTACACACTCAGTTATGGACAGGTTGAAAATGTCAGTGAAGACATTTTCCAGTTGGTCAGCGCCTGCTCGGACTACACGTCCTGGTAATCCGTCGGGCCCGGCGGCCTTGTGAATGTTGACCTTGTTTAAAGGTCTTTCATCGGCTACGGAGAGTGTGATCACAGAGTCGTCCGGAACTGAGTGTAAACGTGTTTGTACAAGGCATATGTCGACTAACCTAAACCTGTAAAGAAACACCTAAAAGGTGCCATTAAAAACGTGATAGTTGGTAACGTTCGAAGTGTGCTGTCAAATAGTGTGGGATGCTGTAACCACGGAGAGAAATGGCTTGTTTGGCATCAGGAGGCTTAGAAGAAACTGAAAACAACCAATCGCACTAGAAATGAGGAAACTACACGCAGACCTTATCAGATAAACACACACACACACACACACTTCCTCACTTCTCATTGTTCTGTCTGATGTAGGTGAGTGGTCCTATCTCCACACGGGCGATATTGGTGTTTTGGTCAAGGACATGGATGTAGTGGTGGGGCGGAATACGAATGATTGACACATCCACATGCCCCACAAATTCCATCCCGCCTCTGCTCCCGCCATTCTTGGATGTCATCTGGAACGGCCGGGGTGGAAAGAGTTAACAGGGGTCTACATTCAGTGATGTGAAACGTACCACAACATAATGAAATAGAGCTGACACAATTTCCTATTCTGACAGATAGACAAGATATAGATTATAGAACAGATAGATATATGATTATCTGAAAAGTTCTGTCCTCCAGAACAGGCCCCTTGAAGTAGCCTGCCCTACTGCCTAAAGGTGACGCTGGCCATGTTCGAGAGCATCAAAACCATGATGTATCATAGGTCAATTGTGACAGACTGACCTACAAATAACATTGAGTAGTTATTTATGATGCAAGGTGATTTGTAGATCAGTCCGTCTCGACCCGCCTTTAAAGTCAGCTGCAATGTCGAACACGCCCACTGACTTCCTGACTCATTGTGTGGATCTCAATCTCATTTTCCTCCTCCCCCTGACTGTAGCCTTATTTACCGTACGTGGAATGCACTGACTGCAAGTCCCTCTGGATGAGTCTGTTAAAGGTCCAAAATGTTTCTCCCCTTGTTGCCTCTTCTTCCAGTGGTTCTGATCTGAAGGTACTGACCAGGTGACAGCTGATTCCCCCCCCAACATGCTCATACATTTGTTGGCATCGCTCCTGAATTGTGAGAGCAAATACACCTGACGATAACACTACTGGGGCAACTGACGCAAACTGGATGGGCCAGGTAATAGATACGCAGAGGGGCTTGACAGAACAAAAGTAAGTGCGGGTCTCTTTATACGAGGCAAAACTATGGACACTCCCACCAGGTACACACATCTGTGCCAAACGCATGACAAATCGGTCATACAGACACACACCTTTCAAACTGGCACGCCCAAAACTATTGCTATTTCACTGTACAGTGCCTCCACCCACTCAGGAACTATCAAGCAAGAGGAACAGTACACATAGCTCATGTACTATAGCGTCTACATTGAGCTCATGCAGGTATAAGGTGTGCGCTGTGTACTGTACTAGGTGTGAAGGGACAGTAACCATCGTCACTCACACCATCTCACAGAAACAATCCAATCCATGACACCAAAAGCACATATGGTATACAACAAAATGTCAAGTGCTTTCATTTTTTTTTTGGGGGGGGGGGGCACATATATTTGCATAAATTCTGTCCTGATTTCAAATTGCAATGATCAGTCATGCTTTTGGTCATAAACTCATCTGGCATGTGAAGTTTGTTGTCTCCACAGCAACATGTTTCGCATTGATAACGCTCTGTGTTCTAGCGGCAGAAAGTCAGATGTAAGTGTGCAAGTGTCTACAAAATAAAATCTCCCCTTTTCAACTCGGGTCAAATCTAAGCCTGACATTCAACTTCCGTAGAAGAGATAGCTTGCCCTACATCGAACACCACAGTGGGAAATAAAATGTTGCAGAATGAGTCAAAGAGCATAACATTCATCTCTGCTGCTTAGAGGGAGGGAGGAACCCCATAGATAAAGCGTTTACAATCAGTGGTGTAAGAGATATGGACATGATATTGTTTATTTGAGTGGGTAAAGTGCATCTGTTTTGCGGTTAGTTCCGTACCAGGTGATTATGGGTGTTTCCCTTACAGAGTTAGGAAATAGCACACAAAGCATTATTGTAAGGGCTCGTTCTAATACTTTAACAGTACATTATTCCCGTCTTCAAATTCATCTTAAGGCTAAGTTTATCGATGAACATAGCCGTAATAATATATTTTTTGGAAAACCGGACACTGTGCTGTGACCAGTCAACTCCAAGGAAGTATGACGCATCTTCATTTGGAAGTTATGTTCTAGGCGTTTTATTAGCAACTTTTGAAATGTCTTGAGAACAGATTCCAAAAGTTCAGAACGTAAATGTAAGCTTAATGCATTGGACCAAGTTGAGGTGTAAATGTTATTTTTTTAATTGAAAGCGCATTCTGTTTCACAAACACACGTTGTAGAAGTTTATTTTTCCAGTACTAGAGCGTGCACGTTATTTATCTAACTAGGCAAGTCTTAAGAACAAATTCACAATGCCGGACTACCCCGGCCATACCCTAAACCCCGCGACCCAATGGGACTCCCAATCACGGCCGGTTATGATATAGCCCAGGCTCGAACCTGGTTCTGTAGTGACGCCTCTAACACTGAGAGGCAGTGTCTTAGACCTCAGCGCCTCTCGGCAGAACGGCTACTAACGAATCTAGAGTAGCTATGAGAGTTTCTTACCATTGTTGAATAATTGAGCAGATTCTCCACTTCTTCGTGCTTGGCAAACGTCTGTAGCCAGATGGTCTGTTTTTTTAACAACTTTATTTGCGCGTATGTGTGTTTTGAGTGGGTTGGTGGGCGTGCCTGGCGAGGCTATGCAGAAGAGGCGTCACTAGTTACCACAGACACAAAGTCATAAACCCCGCCTATTTCTAGAATTTCTCTTCTTTAAAATGTGATTTTAACCTAACCGTAACCACACTGCCAACCTCATGCCCAAGACGAACATTAAAATAAGACCAAAAAGCACTTACTTTCATACATTTTTACGATATAGACCATTTTTACTTTGTGGCTGGGCTATCTAGTGGAAACCATGCGGAAGCAATCCCGGAAAAACGATGACAAGTAACGTGATTTACTGGATGACTGCTGTTATGTAGATATTCATAAATGTACTAGATACGCTTGATAGTACGAAAACCATTGTAGTATCTAGTTCCTTTGCTCTAGGAGCCTATTGACGCAGTACTGACAAAATGTTTTTTTTAAATAATAAATGCTACGTTCAAGTGCCAGTGAACGCGATACGTGTATAACTTCAAACAGTTAACAAGTCTGTAATATCCGAATTTCCACGTTCCGACTGGTACATGAACGCGGCATAACCCTGTGGTAGGCTACCATAACTCGATTTCTTTCACGTCATCAGTCCCGAACACACCGACTCCGATCAATGCTGCATAACATTTTGCACAGCTAGGCGACTATACTGATGCAGGTATCTTTTGTAGACGGTTGGACACATGGAGGAGAGAATCATGTAAGCAGTATCCTCAAAACTATGTGTTTTTGACACAACTGCTGACAGCTACTGGGACATAAACACAAAAAAATGCTGCTTGGAGACAAGTGTCCAAGATAGTAGTATTGCCAGATCAGTTTAGAAGTGAGCTTGTGCTAGATGTGACTAGTTAGCTAGCCATCCTAACCTAGCCACTGAGGTGTGTGTGTGTGTGTGTGTGTGTGTGTGTGTGTGTGTGTGTGTGTGTGTGTGTGTGTGTGTGTGTGTGTGTGTGTGTGTGTGTGTGTGTGTGTGTGTGTGTGTGTGTGTGTGTGTACAGTAGGCGACATGTCCATGATGGCTAGAATTTAGTTATGCTAGGTAATGGTTTGCCCAATCATGTTCATGTTTGAAGAGACTGTAGGAGACTCCAGCAGCCTTGGAGAGGACTCAGGGACAGGCATCAGAATAGTAGAGAGAGAAGGTCAGAGAAAGATAAGAGGTCTGGATCAGCAGCTTCAGTCCAGCAGCCTTGATAACAGGCATCAGATAAGAAGGGCAGAGAAAGAGAAGAGGTCTGGGTCAGAAGCTTCAGTCCAACAGCCTTGGAGAGGACTCAGGGACAGGCATCAGAGAGAGAGGCTAGAAGGTCTAATAAGAGGTCTGGATCAGTTCAGTCCAGCAGCCTTGGAGGGACTACAGGCATCAGAGTCTGGGTCAGAAGCTTAGTCCAACAGCCTTGGAGAGGACTCAGGGACAGGCATCAGAGAGAGAGAAGGGCAGAAAAAGAGAAGAGGTCTGGGTCAGCAGCTTCAGTCCAACAGCCTTGGAGAGGACTCAGGGACAGGCATCAGAGAGAGCGAAGGTCAGAGAAAGAGAAGAGGTCTGGGTCAGCAGCTTCAGTCCAGCAGCCTTGGAGAGGACCAGCAGCCTCTCAGGGACAGGCATCAGAGAGAAGGGCAGAGAAAGATAAGAGGTCTGGATCAGCAGAGAGAGAGAAGGGCAGAAAAAGAGAAGAGGTCTGGGTCAGCAGCTTCAGTCCAGCAGCCTTGGAGAGGACTCAGGGACAGGCATCAGAGAGAGAGAGAAGGGCAGAAAAAGAGAAGAGGTCTGGATCAGCAGCTTCAGTCCAGCAGCCTTGGAGAGGACTCAGGGACAGGCATCAGAGAGAGAGAGAAGGGCAGAAAAGAGAAGAGGTCTGGGTCAGCAGCTTCAGTCCAGCAGCCTTGGAGAGGACTCAGGGACAGGCATCAGAGAGAGAGAAGAAGGGCAGAAAAATAAGAGGTCTGGGTCAAGAGGTCTGGGACAGGCATCAGCAGCTTCAGTCCAACAGCCTTGGAGAGGACTCAGGGACAGGCATCAGAGAGAGAGAGAAGGGCAGAAAAAGATAAGAGGTCTGGATCAGCAGCTTCAGTCCAGCAGCCTTGGAGAGGACTCAGGGACAGGCATCAGAGAGAGAGCAGCCTTGGAGAGGACTCAGGGACAGGCATCAGATAGAGAAGGGCAAGAGGTCTGGGTCAGCAGCTTCAGTCCAGCAGCCTTGGAGAGGACTCAGGGACAGGCATCAGAGAGAGAGAAGGGCAGAGAAAGATAAGAGGTCTGGGTCAGCAGCTTCAGTCCAGCAGCCTTGGAGAGGACTCAGGGACAGGCATCAGAGAGAGAAGGGCAGAGAAAGATAAGAGGTCTGGGTCAGCAGCTTCAGTCCAGCAGCCTTGGAGAGGACTCAGGGACAGGCATCAGAGAGAGAGAAGGTCAGAGAAAGATAAGAGGTCTGGGTCAGCAGCTTCAGGCCAGCAGCCTTGGAGAGGACTCAGGGACAGGCATCAGAGAGAGAGAGAAGGTCAGAGAAAGAGAAGAGGTCTGGATCAGCAGCTTCAGTCCAGCAGCCTTGGCGCTTCTGCCACATTCTTTCTTTTCTGGATCCATTTATTGTGCCTCGGGCAACGAGTGACAGTTTTACAGCCAGACCCTTTACGTCATCCACAAGTGTGGGCGCCACTGGTGCATCAAGGCCCTCAACGTCATTTAC